>NC_088643.1:2844212-2934212 GCF_964019385.1 Sycon ciliatum
GTGCAGGTCACTGAGTTTGTCCTGATTTCGGTTTTCTGATACGGATAGCCTGGCGAATTTACTTGCCAGCGGATGTACACAGCGTACAGTCACACAAAAACACCGAAATCCTAAGACAGGACGTATGATATCATGTAAACTTGACTGATTTCCGGGCTGTGAAACACGAAAATTTGAGCTGAACGCAAGTCGCGGCTTGGCAGGGTTAACCCTTATCTCCTCTTACATGACTGTATTGTTTTCGCTTAGTATTAGCTTAAAAACTCGGACGTTGAGCCAATAGTAATATGGAAAGAGAAAGGCCCTCGCTTGGCCTCCCCTCTTCATGTATTTTTACATACCTTTGAGCCTCCCAAGATGGGTGGTCTGTTGCCTTTCGAGTTGTAGTTAGACCGGTGTATCCAATGGTCTTACTAGTCTCGTCATCATCATCCCATAACGTTCGACATTCTTTGTTGCCGAGGGACATAGCTCGTGCATATCTTCGTGGCGCATCCGTTCCCCTCATTGGAACTTTTCGCACCCGAGCCTTCCAAGTTGGAAGGTTTTTGGTTTCCATTTCATGGATGTGTCGGAGCTAGGTGTCAGGTCATCGAATGTCTCGATATCCGTTGTCAGTTTTGTGCATTGTTGTCGCACTATCTGACTGTATATTATCTCGTTACCTTGGTTACCTTGGTGGACTGTTAGTCATAACTAGTAACTTATACGTCCTTTTCTCTTTCCATATTATTAGTTTCTTTTAAATGGAAAACCTTACACACACACCATCTTCAATCCAAGTGGTCTCTTCGCTGCAAAAATAATTCTCAATCAAATTTTTGGCCAGGAGCCATCACCAGGCATCCTGATGATGGCTCCTGGCCGAAAATTTGATTAAGAATTATTTTGCAGCGAAGAGATCACTTGGATTGAAGATGGTGTGTGTAAGGTTTTCCATATTATTAGTTTGTTTCTTTTTTAATAGAGGTCGGAGGCGGACAATAATTTTCAAGCGAAGGTAAGTACTACGCAAGTATCCACGCAAACGCACACATCCATTCAAATAAGGCATTAGTCATAAAGTAACCGAACGTTTTCGGTCCCTTCTCATCAAGGATTGTAGAGGGAATGGCTCAAGTTGGAAAGACTAAAACTTACTTCCTCCGCGTCATCGAAATTGTCGCAGTTTGACTTTTGGTGTAAAACGCGGTATTTACTCACCAGCACTCGTACCAGAGGCAAGGAATCGGACATAGGCGATAGTCATCAGTATAGGGTGACGGCAAAGTTCTATTTTCTGTTATTGGAAGCTGGAATTTTTGAACTAGACGCAATTTCTTCGCTGATGTCGCTGCGCTGGTAATTTCGACTCGCTGAGATCGGTCAGGCGTTGCAGCCTGCACATTTCTCGTGCTTATGGCCATTCACTCAAGCCCCACTGATCACTGTTTTACCTTAGCTGGGGTGAGAATGACTTCGTGGAACAAGTGGCAGCGCCTGGAGAAACATCGAGGGGTCGGCAAACTAAATGCCTTCAACAGCGATAAAATTTGTCGCTCTGGCTGAGACACTCAGTACTAGTACATGATTGTACCTGCAAGAGCCGTGTAGACTCTACACGTAGTGCTAGTGATGCACGCGCAGGTCCCGTACCATGGTATACCAGTGATGCTGAAAAAGAGGGCGCGCTGGACGTGATACTACACTTACCTGCATGAGCTGTGGGCATGCCACGGCTAACAAACGTTCATTTCAAGATCGAGGTGATTCCGAGGTGATTCCGCCGACGGTAATCAACCGACCTCGCAACGATCGTGTATTCTTACTAGGCTTCGTTGGTGGTGAAGTAGAAATCATCCAGAGCTAGCAGACGACAAGCATAGCAGCTCTTGTCCTGTGGAGAAAGTCAAAGCGTTTGAGATGAGGCGCGACCAACTTTCAACCTTCCTTGAAATATTTCGGAACGATATTTTTGCGTCCATTGACATCAGTGACGACGAGGACTTCATCTCTGCATGAAAACTCTCAGTCCAATTGTCCTGGAACGTTACTCTAGTCTTCAGACTATCATACTGTGTAATAAGTTTTGAATGGCTTAGTTTATGGAGTTGTCAGTAACAAGTGACAAGTCACTAGTCAAACTGCGACAATTTCGATGACGCGGAGGAAGTATATAGCATGAAGATAGTGGGATAACGACACTCGTGACAAGGTGGAAAATTATCAAGTTCAGAACAACACAAATCTCATTTATAGACTCGGATGGAGAGTCAAGGACAAGGATAAATTTATGGAAAAGAAAAAAGACCAGGGAACTATAAGTTACGCTATGATATCCACTAACACCACCAGTTACTAAAACACATCCTACACAGCTGAGACTTTCAGCTCTTGCTTGTCTTGGTTGCGCTCGCCTTCCCCTCCTATGTTATCATATAACTTAGAACCTTCCAAGTTGTAAGGCTGTTGGAGTGCGCATCCAAGACGTGCTAGAGCTGATAGCCAGTTAGGTGTAGAATGTCAGTATAGTCGGTCAGTGTCGTGCAATGTTATCGCATGAGCTGATTGTTTAGTAACTGGTGGTGTTAGTGGACATTATAGCGTAACTTGTAGTTCCTTGGTCCTTTTTCTTTTCTATAAAAATAGATATCAGTGAGTGATGCATAAAGCACAGCGGAATTACCAGTATTGCCTTGGATTTGGTTGGTCCAGCCCTGGCATGGCCCGACTGAAATATTGCAGTGGACAAGATCTGCACTTGGAAACACGGATCAGAACAACACAACGATTTCTTTCACTCCAAGGCATAAGCAATTTGCAACACACAAAGAAAACACACTTGTCACAAGTCGGCATAAAGTGACCGCATCATCTCCATGCATAAAGAAGGTTGGACAGGGGAACACAGGCTCCTTCAGAGTGAAGCATTGAATTGATTGGAAACCACATCGTCAATGCTTCTAACGTGTATGTTAATCCTACAATTCTAGCGGTGCACACACAACACTTAGACCACTACTGTTTCTCGGCATGAATTTCTTGATGGTAATGCTCACAAACAAACCTGTGGGGCAGACTGGTCCTGGGCAGTCAGGTATGCACCGCTGGGCTGAAGCGATATATGTTGACCCATGTGTACACGCTGCAGAGACAAGGAGAAGCAATTGAATTAAAAAAATGTTCCATTACTAAATGTATGCTAGTTCAGTTCGGTATATCACCGGATGAGCGGATACGAATTTTAGTTCTGCAATGCATGAGTGCACTTGTGCCAGTGGTTGTGAGACTTATCCACTCATCCCCACCGTTAGGTGCTGCATCTGTCGCTAGGGTTTACCGGGTGTTAGCGGCCGTCGTGAGTTCCCTTCGGGAACGGACACGATAATTTACTTTACTTAATGCATGAGTGTACTGTATTCACGCATAGCATGCTTGTACAGCGCCACTGTACTGCACATACAGGTGTATGCACACGTGTCTGGCCACGAGGGCTCCTGTACTGCATGTACTGTTGACCTTGTCACACCAGCCACTTCCTCTCCTCTCATCCTTTTCTGTTCAGGTGCAGTGTGTAGTATGGTGGGTTTAACACCGTACAGACTCAGGGGTGTTCGGTTTCGATCTACAGGTTTGGGTAGAAACTACAGTGCGGGCCAGAGAAATCCAACCTCATGAATAAAGTAGCGCCGTGTTAGAGTGCACAGACCATTGTTTGTAGTGCTAGGGCTGCGTAGTGCACAGACCACTGTTTGTAGTGCTAGGGCTGCGTAGCGCCGTGTTAGAGTGCACAGACCAGTGTGCGTAGTGCTAGGGCTGCGTAGCGCCCGGCAACGCTATTTTATTCATGAGGTTGGATTTCTTTGGCCAGCACTGTACTTCTTTCGGTAGGTGCATTCCTTTTCTTCTACTCAAAAGAGTAGATTCTACTTTTCTCTACCGGCTCTACCAGGTTTGAAGCTGGTGGAGGTTGTTAAAAGTTGGTAGAGGTACAGGATATCTAGCAAGATCAAGGAGTTGTACAAAACTGTATACAGAAGAGAAACAGTTTACGTACATATCGTGAAGAATTAAATCCAGTAGGACAGCGTTCGTGCACTTACCTCTACCTTCTACCCCATGGGGTAGAATGACTCTACGCTATCAGGTAGCTAAAACGAACGTAGCCTCAGTGTGCACTGTGCTCCACCCCAGAGTACTCCAAGTCGAGATCTCATTGCCAACTTTCGCCCCCTACACATAGTGCAAGCAATGTAGGTGCCACTGCCCGCAAGAAGTGCCCACTTTCTACAGAGATGCACTCACATGGCAGCAAACACATGAGACCACTGTATCTACAGCTGTTCCAAGTCAAACACCATGTACATACCTGAATCGTTCGTCGCCTGTACAGGGCAGTCGCCTATGAAGCGTATGTTGCGTACATAGTATATAGCGTTCGACGTGGACATGATAGAAACAGGCCCTGAGTGCAATGCCAGATCAGAATTGACATAGTAAACCCCGGTGTTGCGATATCTGGTGAGCAGAGGACACAAAGAATGACAGTACATACAGGCAACTATAGCGACTGCTGCAACGAGTGCAGAGCCTATTAACATGTGAAACTTCCCGTTTGTGGGGCCGGACATGGCAGAATGCCTCATTGTGTAGCAAATCGCAACACAGCTATAAATACTACTTGAAGTATTATCTTTTAACAGCAAAGTTGATACATGAAGGGACCGCGATGGGACAGATCAATGAACGCATGCAGCACGGACGCCACTACAAGTTAAGGTGAGGCCTTTGCTTAGAATTATTTGCATTATTTGCATGTGAGCTGAAGATTGTGTTGGTGCTTGCAGTTTTGATGTATCTCTCGTTTTCTCTTTGCTCAAGTTGTATCTGTCTAATATGTATCTTGGCTTCCAGTAGTGCAGACATTGCTGATGTTAAGGCTCAACTGATGCAAGAGTTGTCCGATGTATTCGACGATTCCCAGTTGAAGCCCATAGCTGGTCCTCCCATGGAGATAAAGCTTCAATCTGATGCCACACCAACCTGCATTAAATGGTGGCCGCGCAATCCCATTCGCCTACCGAGATCAGATAAAATCTCAACTGGACTACATGGTGATCAATGGAATTATTGAGCCAGTCACTGAACCGTCAGACTGGTGCCACCCAATCGTCATCGCAGACAAGAAGACTTCCTCTGAGAAACGCCTGACCGTTGATTTGCGTAAACTCAACGACCAAGTCTGCAGACCTACACACCCAGCTCGTACTCCGCGTGACGCCGTGACAGCTATCGGTAAAGTCCGTTTCTTCACCACGCTTGACGCTCATCATGGGTACTGGCAAAATACCCCTGTCTGGTCTTCCCGCGGGGTTGTCGTGGCTATCAGTGACCACCGCGACTACTACCGAGTGGACGTGTATATTGGCGCAACCGTCGCTACCTCCACCAATACCGTCCTCCTGCTCCAGCTTCAGAAGCCATGCCTACATCCTCTCCCGTACCAGATGCTGCGCCACAAGCAGTCCCTGTGACTCAGTCCTCGCCACAGTCAACTGTTCAGGTACCACCTCGAACAAGCCAACGTGCCAGAATGTCCCCTTTAACTCGTGGGCAGTCGTATAATTAACAATCGCTCTGTTCAGCTGCTTGTTTCCATCGTACCTATTCAATAGGCCATATGCAAGCAAAATGGCCGCCGCAAAATGGCGTATGCACGTGACCCCACTGCGGGGACACTTTTTTGAGCCTCAGCGCTGCTGTTTTTTATGCATGATAACCAGTGTTTTTTAGTGCTGTCAAGAAGAGGTTCAAGTGGTCTCTCGAGTTCTATACTAAGCTCTTGACAATGTCACTGTCATCTGACCCCAGCAAGTGGACATTAGGCGTCCTGCAGGGTTTCTGTAGTAGCAACAGCCTGAAAAAATGCGGAAAGAAAGCCGATGTCCTGAAGCGGTAAGTCATTATTTTCTCTCCAAAACTTTTCAAATGGTTTTGATTTTTTTTGCCCAGTGCATTAATTTTGTTTATAATAGAGAGGTTCCGGGGTACGATTTTCCGTGCCAAAATCCGTATGGGCGCTACGGATTTTTTCCAGGCAAGCTCCATACGATTTTTCGGCACGGAGAATCCGTGTGGACTGGCTTTCACACGAACCATGTTTCGTATGGAGATTTTGCGTCATCGGGTGCAGAAAGATTTTTCGCGTACAAATTTGGTACGAGAAACATCGATTTTCCGCGGGAAGTTTTGATTTCGGTACAAATTTTCAAAATAGAAAGGCATAGCGCGGGAATGTGACGTGTTTGCGATCGTAACCTAGGCAATGACGGCAAACACATAAGTTCCCTACTCCGGAACATTTCACTGCTTGAAAACGACGTATAAAAAATCCGTAGCGCCTCTACGGATTTTGGGCACGAAAAGTCGTACTCCGGAACCTCCCTATTATTTCCGTCTCCTCCTTTGATGACTACTTCCTTCTGATCTGCAGAGTCCAAGAGCACATCGAAAAGCAAACGGGCAGCTCGAGTTCTGCAGGGACTGGCTTGCTTTCAGCTCCCCTTGACTCTGGTTTGAGCAGTGCTTCAGCAGCTAGTTCGAGCTCTGAAGCTGCGACTAGTGCGTCTCAACTTTCCCAGACACCGCTGTCCGAGTTCCCTTCTGCTGGTTGGAAAACTGTTCAATCTGCCAGATTCAGCTGCCCTGCTTTCTCCCTTGGTACCCTAGTCAAGTTTTTCGTCGACAAGGTAACTGTGGATGGCCAGCCAACAGCTAGCTTCAAGGCGCTAGGCCTTGATGGCAGCGACAGCAAATCACTGAGACTGTTCAAGCGTGGATATGTGCAGAAGATGGAGATTGTGGCGCTGGATGACACATCTGACGTCTATATTCGAGCACGGTGTGAGCCTGAAATGCGGTCAGCCAAGCCGTATAAGCTGAAGCTCCTTTGTGTTGTTGGTGAGGGAGAGGAGAGACCTGTGAAGGACATTCCATTTGCCGAGTGTTACCCGTGCCCTGCCGGCAAAGCGCCTCATGCAAGCTGCAAGCACATTGCAGCGTTGCTTTATGCCCTTGTGGAGTTTTGTGAGCTGGGCTTCACAAGGGAATTTGTAACGGTGACAGACACGTTACAATCGTGGAATAAGCCGCACACGAAAAAATCGGAACCAAAACGTGCTGTGGAGCTGGACTGGAGCAAGCCTCTTCTGAAAACTGCTGGGCAAGCGAAAAGGTTGAAAACGAAGCAAACCCCTGCAGACATTGCAAAGCTGGATCCCCGTGTATCTCAAGATCGTGGCTCCACTGCACGGGCTGCATCTACCCTCACCAAGGAGATGCTTGTCAGGAAATACATACCTGGCTTGCTGACGGTCGCTGGCGATGATGCTGTCCAGGAGGCCCAGCGCACTGAGAGACTTGCTTGAGCAAAGGCACAGCACGCATCCTTTCAGGTAGGGTTAGGTAGGGTTGCAAGGAATATTCTAATGTTCGATTGTTATTCTACGGCTGTATGGGCGTTGTCTTGTGACGCATGCGCACACGCTGCTCAAGTGTCGATCTATCGTAGCAGTTCTAGAGCGGATGGGGTGATATGTACATGTGTTATAGATATGTTGAAAAAGGGGACTATGACTCCCAAGAGTAGTGAACATGACTTCACTGTCTACTTGGTCTACAACGACCGTGGACTAGCCAAAATCTTTAAGATTTTGTTGGTATAAAAAATTCGATGTTCGACGATTCCTTTATAAAAATATTCGATTCGTTCCGATTTAGAATTTTCGTTTCCTCCCTACTTTTAGGAACAACATCCAAGTGCATCCATGACAACAGCCACTGTTACTACCTCTACTACAGCTGCTTCTTCCACGCCAGGTATGGATGAGCCCATGGAAGAATCAATGGATGAGCCAGTGAGTGGAGCAGCTGGAGGCAGTGGCATTGAGATCAGTCCAGCCTTGAGAAATGGGTATGTTATCTTGTGCGAGATAAGCATTCCAAACAGCTCTCTTTGCACATTTGATGGCTTTTTACGCTAATGTTGGTCATAAACATTCTGTACTTGTCTTACACCTGGTGTAATGGGCTTGTTGTGAACCCTCTGGTTCTCTTAAGTATCAGGAACGAACGACCCCACACGGCACGAGGACAACTATTTATTCTCAACAGTATATTTCACTTCCATCGACTAATAACAATGAACAATGAATGACTGAATGAACAACTGAATAACTATAGCGTGAAAATGACAGCGTATATGAGAAAAGCATACACATACAACATACAACTACAGCGCACACAGCAAACTGCACATAGCGCATGTAGCGTATACTACGTCGTGATCATCAGCGGTACGGCGGAGTCGGGATACAACTGCATTGACACGAACACAATGTCACAAGCGAGAAGGCCTTTCACTCTCGAGAACTTGTGGTTTCACAACATTCTCCCCACCAAAGGGCTTCTCACCGCCGTACTACAACTCACGAGTCAAAAACGACCGGGGCTCTGACTACACGCCCAGAACGAGTCATCCGCTGCTGTAGGGGTGGCCAAGGGGGAATGATACCAGTGCTCACCATTTCTGCCAACTGAGCAACGGTCTACGGACTTGCGCACTTCAGATGAAGCTCTAACGTCGGCTTCACGAGAGCACATACCAGAATGACTGCGGAGCTACCCAGGATCGTGATGGCGAACTTGTCCATCCGCTGTTGGGTTGATTCCGCACTGAATTGCTTCACCTCAACATTCTCAACTCCAACGTGCTCTGCATCGATTGCGGACACCAATGCTGCAGTCACAAATGACGCCTTGGCACCCGAGTCTAGCAACACACGAAGCGTGCCGCTGTGGGATGTCACACACGGCACTGGACCACTGTCTCGTGGGGCGGACGCTGGACCAGATAACATACATCCGATCTCCGTGTTCCACACATACTCGCCGCTCACTTCTTCCGTGCTAACCAGTATCACCCTTCTCATTTCCTCAGCTTCTACGCCTTGCGATTCTACTTCTTGCGCTTCTACGTCTTGCTCTTCTACTTCTTGCGCTTCTACGTCTTGCTCTTCTACGTCTTGCGCCTCTACGTCTTGCGCCTCTACGTCTTGCGCCTCTACGTCGTTCGGCCGAGACTCCAGCTGCTTCTGAGCGTCTCCGACCGATGTCGCCATGCACTGTACCGACGCAGTGGGCCTTGGATCCGATCCTTTCACTGGCTTCAAATACTCTTCTGACCGCTGCTTGTGTCTGCAAGCAAAGTCTTCCACACCTTGTCCGGCGTCCTTTCGCGTGAGGCAAGCAAATTTCGCTTTGCTCCCTCATATTTACTGCTGGCAATGCGCTCGTTAATCTTCTTGAGCTTTTCGTTAAACTCTGTGCGGAGCGCACCCTCTTGCCGTCTAGCACTGCGCTCTTCAAACTCCTCGCTCTGTCGGAGCCTCTTCTCCACGTATTCTCTCAACCTATCGCCTTCAAATCCATACCGAATTCCGTTAGCGATAAAGCTGGCTTCAATGATCCATAGTTCCTGTGCCATGCTCGCTTCGTATCCTGGCGTGGTCGCCAAATGTTGTGAACCCTCTGGTTCTCTTAAGTATCTGGAACGAACGACCCCACACGGCACAAGGACGACTATTTATTCTCAACAGTATATTTCACTTCCATCGACTAATAACAATGAACAATGAATGACTGAATGAACAACTGAATAACTAACATTTAAACCACCAGGTAGTTATAGCGTGAAAATGACAGCGTATATGAGAAAAGCATACACATACAATATACAACTACAGCGCACACAGCAAACTGCACATAGCGCATGTAGCGTATACTACGTCGTAATCATCAGCGGCACGGCGGAGTCGGGATACAACTGCATTGACACGAACACAATGCCACAAGCGAGAAGACCCTTCACTCTCGAGAACTTGTGGTTTCACAACAGGGCTTAAGTATCCTCCGTGATTGATAGAATCTCTTCTCAGATTTGTTTTCGCCACTTTCTCTCTTTTTCCTATTTTGGTTTGCACCTCAGGTACGAGATGAATGTCGAGCCCATCGAAGAATCAATGGATGAGCCAGTGAGTGGAGCAGCTGGAGTCAGTGACATTGAGATCAGTCCAGCCTTGAGATCTGGGTATGTTATCTTGTGCGAGATAAGCATTCCAAACAGCTCTCTTTGCACATTTAATGGCTTTTTACGCAAATGTTGCTCATATACATTCTGTACTTGTCTTACACCTGGTGTAATGGGCTTAAGTATCCTCCGTGATTGATAGAATCTCTTCTCAGATTTGTTTTCGCCACTTTCTCTCTTTTTCCTATTTTGGCTTTCACCTCAGGTACGAGATGAATGTCGTCGTCACCAAGCAAGATGCGGAAGGGATGCGAATGCGCACAGCGTGCCAGACACTAAGCAAGACATGGTTTGTGGAACGTGCTAAGCGCATCACAACCTCTAGCAGCCATACCATTTCACACCGTAGGTCAACCAGCAGTGTTCACAACATGATCAGGCTAGTGACAGCTTGTAAGCACTTCTATACGGAAGCCACGAAGTACGGCAACGAGCATGAAAAGGATGGCGTCGAAGCTTACCAAAAGCGGTACGTATTTGGATAGCAAAGTCTTCTCATAGCCACGTCCAGTGAGCTATCAGAATGAATGCTTTGTTGGGTGGTTTATTCCTATGATTATTTATTTTTAAGTTCAGTTCAACGGCAACTGTTTGTGGCTAGCCCCCGGGAATGTTATGCCGTATATTTTTTACGCTGCGTGCTTTTGCGGTTGTCACCTTGCCTGTGTTTTCACTCCCTGTTTTCCTTATGGTGATTTCAAGATCATGGGGATAAGATAATACTAAGAATCTCTATGAAACTGTGTTTTGTTTCTATCTTGTGTTTTACAGCAAAGATCAATTGACCGAACCAACGGGCATGTTCATCAGTGTCACAGAGCCTTGGTTTGCTGCAACTCCAGATGCTCTGGTTGTCGGCGCCAATGGCATTGTGGAAGTGAAATGCCCATTCCTGTGTAAGGACAGGTGTTTTGATGATGTTGCCGCAGAGAAGAAGAGTCAGTTTTGTATTGAGAAGGTAGAGTCTGCCTGGCGTCTTCGTCAAGGACATCAGTACTTCACCTAAGTCCAGATGCAACTCTTTGCCAGTGGGGCAGACTATTGTGACTTTGTTGTGTGGTCACCAACTGAGCTGCATGTGGAGCGGATCGTACCTAATAATGATTTCATATCTAGCACGTTGACTGTTATGCGTGATGTCTACTTTGAACATGTCTTGCCAGAACTGGTCAGGAAGTACCAGTGAGGAATGACATCGCACTGATTCCTATTTGCCTCGGATATTTTGGGTATGTGCGGTATTCAACTCCCGTGTAATTCGTTTGATGGTGGACATGCGTGTGTGCGTGTGTGTGTGTGCATGAGTGTGCAGAGCTCGTCTGAACTTCACATATATACCATAGCAGGACTTGATCGCATTACAAATTTAGTACACACACATTGTGAGACTATGCAGATGTACCACATCCTGTTACCGGTACATCTATGCAGCCTGACAGTGCAAGGACATGCAGTGCATGGCTACACATGGAAAGCTTGAACACACAGTAGAAGTAGAAGTAAAGACTGGGACCCACATCAGCCTCATCATTGCTGGTATTACAACACTCGAGACCGGAAAACACGTATGAATTTGGCGTTGGCTGCATGTTCGCCCTTGGTATCGCCTGCAACCATTTCTTCCTCAGCTCCGAGTCGGCCTTGAGGCGATGGAAGGACAAGGATTTACAAGCTGGATCGCAGTTGTCGCAGCCTTTCCTAGCTAAAGTTGACTGGCACAATCTTCTCTTTACGTAGAACTTTCGTCCAGCTCTCTTCTCGTCACTCTCAACCAAACCCCACTTGCATCGATCTTTCCTGTTGGGGCAGCACGGTACAATGCAGCTGGCATGACCAGGCATCCTTTCTGAAACTGCCAGAAACAAGGCGATGAAGAACGACCTTCCAGCTACAAAGGCAACAATCTACTCTCTTCCACCCACAGCAATACTTCTACAGTACAAATAATCACTACATGTGGGCGCAACAAAAAAGTGTCCCCGCAGACTTTTTCCGCGCGGTTTGAATGCATACGGCCTATTGTCATTCCCATTGTCTCGCAGTTGAAATCTTCATGCATAAAATTTCGCAATTATCCCTTTTACAAGTCTGTTGGAAGTTGCTGCAGCTCCGCAACATGTCATTTGCTACGCACATGCAGTTTCACGTTATTATTTTTTGTTGATTTATATAGATAAACACGTGTACGTTTTTATCTCGGGGGGGGGGGCATGATGTATATGGCATACTTCCGTATATGGTGGCACTCCTGCACCCCGTATGCACGCGCCTAGAGCTCCTGCTTCCATATGCGCTTGTACACACTCTCCTTTTGTGTTCTTATACGCTTCCCTTTTGTGTTCGCACACTGCTTTGGAATGTTGTTCTTCGTTTGTAGTCCTCCTTGCTAGTTGTGAATAAACTCTGTCTGACACCACAGCAGGAAGATGAACAATGAGTCAAGCCAAGGTGGTGATAAGACCAGCGGCACTACGAACGCCAGTGTGCACTTTGGCTCCAACACATTTAGCACTCGTGATGACGCGTTGCCGCATGTATCATTTATGACAGTGCCCGTCCAGGTGAAGACCGGCAGTCAACACCAACAAGTCACAGCATTGTTAGATCCAGCCTCGTTGATCAGCTTTATTCGAGAAGACTGTCGGGAGAGATCGAGAAACAATCCACAACAGTACTAGGCGGAAAGATGATCCGAGCCGATCGTGAGAGAGTGAAACTGTCTGTCATCCAGGATGGTGACGCTCCAGACTCTGCATTTTCCGCTGTTGTCCTCCCAAGTATCACTGCACCACTGGAACTTGGTGACTGGAATGAGAAGAATTGGCCTTACCTGCATAACATTGAATTCCCGACATCAAGCAGTTCCACGCGGTTTAACGTCCTAGTTGGCCTCAACGCAGCACACCTTCTCACCTCGCGCGGTAAAATTGGTGAGCCTGTTGCGCAGCTCACACCAGTCGGTTGGGTGTGCTTTGGTCCAGTCTCTGATGAGCAGAATTCCAAGAGTGAATTGACATGCACTGATTCATCCAACGTTGAAGCACGAAGAGAGCCAGCACTTGACGAGATCATCCAGAGCCTCTGGGAGCTTGAGACGGTTTGCATGGATACACCATACCTGACCCCAGATGAAAAGAGAGCCGTGACGCTGGTCACCCAATCGTTACGTCACAATGGGTCACGATTTGAAATTGGCATCCTTGGAGTGCAGCTGACGGGACACCAACCAGCCTGTCATCCTACAAGCTACAAGCAGAACTACGACTTCAATCGCTGGAGCGCTCACTCAACAAACGCCCAACAGCGTACGAATCCTATCGACAAGCGATGGGAAACGTATCTAACTAAACACTACAGGGTGAAGGCGGATACCGCGACAGTCGCTGAAGACGGCGATCACCACTGGTACCTTCCTCACTTTCCTGTGGCGAAAAATGATCGTGCGACCACCAAGGTCAGGGTCGTGTCAGATGCCTCGGCACAGTGGAACGGCACATCAATGAACCAGGATATGTATGCCAGTCGAAATTCAGAACAACCAGGTTCAGGTTCTTCTCCGCTTCTGCCGGGAACCTGTAGCTCTAGTGGGAGACATTTCAGAGATGTTCCTACAGATCATGCTGAACAAGCCGGACCGGAAATGGCATCGCTTTCTATGGCGTCCGAATCGAGAGAGTGCACCTGATGTGTATCAATTCAATCGTTATACCTGACATGACTGCTTCAGAATTGGACGGTCACTTGCCGAAAGAGCGCTGGAAGAAACAGCCAACATGTTCGGAGATCGATACTCTTCCGATATTTCAGCAATCGTCCATGATGACTTCTACGTCGACGATATGCTTCACTCGTTCCTTGACAAATGCACCGCCAGTCGTTCTCGTGTCGCTTCAATATTCGCAAGTGGTTGTCCAATTCTGAAGCAGTCATGTCAGGTATCCCAGAGGAGAACCGCATCCCCGAGAAGATAACCCAAGTTGGTGATCACATGCACAGCAATCTGCCATTAACAAAGACGCGTGGTGCTACTTGGAATGCTACGACTGACAAATTCACATTGGTCTACTTGGGTGACGATGGAACCGAACAGATGACGAGGAAAGGAAGTGTCTACTTGATTGTGTGGATTTGCGTCTTTGCATGTGAAGGTTATAGATTGCGAAACTAATAATAAATTGAGAAAGGAAAGGAATATAATGGTGGCTGGGGCGGTACAACTTTTTTGGGAAAATTTTGACTGCATTTTTGAGTTTATCGGCAAGGCAGAGATGAAATTTGAAAATGTTTTCTGGTGAATCTCTGGAGAATAGCCTTCTCCAGAGATTCACCAGAAAACATTTTCAAATTTCATCTCCACCTTGCTGATAAACCCAAATATGCAGTCAAAATGTAATCAAAATGACCCCTAAAAAGTTGTACCCAGCCACCTTAACCCCTTGAGCGCGGTTCTGTTTGTCAGTGCACCACGTAAGAAAATGGTCTTTTTTGAAAATTGTCAAACCTTGGCTGTGAAATCTTTGGGAGCCACAACCACAGGCAGTGGTAGGTAGGACCCAGACCAGCACTCGACAACAAGAACAAAATCGAAAATCGGCCAAGGCACGCTAGGCCGAGCGGCATACTCAGTTCGATTTTTGAGAAATTGCACTAATTGCGTGGTATGCGCGCGTAAAAAAGAGAAAAAAAAGAGCTGTGCTGATCGTTGTACATCGATAGCTGGGAACTGAACCGGGGACCTCTCATACACATGGCATAGACACTACCATCCGACTAACAGACCTGAAGACTGAAGATACGGGCCATTAGTTTGTATATAAGCGCATGACGTACTAGTCATCCTGCGCTCAAGGGGTTAAAGGGGAACTCCGGTCCAAAATCACCCCCATTTTTTATTGCGGAATCCATTAGAGAATGTCGTAAGTGGTAGAATGGCGAAAACCGGAAGCTTCTACGACAAGGATAACATACCTAAATTACCAATTGCAATTTTCCATATTTGGCACGAGGGGGCCCCGCCCACCCTGTGACGTAAAACGTTCTCAGTGACCTCCAAATTTTTTATTCAAATGGTAGACCTGCAGAAATTTTGAAAAAGGTATTCACTGTTTTTTCTTCAATCAATAACCCTTGTACTAGTATTCATTCGATCATCATGTTGGAGGAAGAGGAGACCACGGGAGGTGTGGAGGTGGACGCCACTTCGGATTCAACAACACCGAGGCCTTTTAGGTTCGAGCCGAAGCGCGCATCAGCGTCTGCGAAACTGTCTACAAGTAATATGTCTGAGACTACAAAACAGATGAACGTGAAGAGAACGCTTTGGTTGCAAGTGCTCGCGTGAGAAGCACTGCTTGATGCCGTTGCGGACAATGCAGCATGATGTGGAGCGAGGTCGAGTCGACTTGTTGCTGGGAGGTTCCTGCAGCTTTCAGTAAACGCGGCGAGCAGGAAGGGCTGCAGTGCGTCACGCAGCACTCAGAGTTTGCTGTTGTTTGCCTGCAAAAATCAGTGCTCGAGGTGGCATTGCTTTCCTTCGAAGAATTTCGGGCAAGGTGTGGACCGTGGTCAAACAGGTGAGGATTCACTGAATCGGTTTCATTATTTCCTTTCTTTCCATGTTTCATGTACCGGTACAAAGTAGATGGGAAGTGTTGTGCAATGATTTTGTGTACAGTATTCAAATTCACCAACTTCCATCACACAATCATGAAGTTCTATTGCACCCATGCCAATATAATTATACTGGTACAACGATGTCTTTCATTCATACTATTCCTAGCACTGTAAGTGTTTCAACTGTGTGTAAAAGTGATGTAAATTTGAAAAAAGGCCAAAGTGTCTTTAGTATAGTAGCCCATAGAAATATTAACTCGAATCCGAAACTATTTACACTGAAACTATTTACTTTTACACAATCATGAAGACACTCGTGGTATGTGTATCTACATCTCTCCAACTGTTTTGTGCAGGATTTGGAGACATGTGGCGTATAGACAATACACATGGTTCACCCATGGATACTTTGGACGCAAGCAGCGGCGTGTGATACCGTCTTGCGTGGTATCGAAGATAAAGCAGCTGTACCAGAAGCCAATGCAGATGCGCACTGGGGCTTTGAGGAAGCAGTTGGACATGATGATGATGATGATGATGATAATGCTTCTTGGCCTGGTTGACGTTCACATAATCATTGGTACATGTGCATGCAGAATGTAGAAAACAGTTGACAGACACGATTTATAACTATTCTTGACTCGGGCAATATTTGTGTTTTCGGGTGGGCGCATGCTTTGCACCAATGCAGCTGCACGAACAATCTGGTAAAGTTGACAGATACAATGGCACAAGACTGTACTGTGTTCGGGAGCATGGGGTTGTGCCGGTGCCGTGTGCCGTTGCGAATGCCGAGAATGGTTGTATGCACATCGTTCAACAGGTCCTTCAAGAAGTTGCAGGACATTGTCGTGCAGCTTCTTGGCCACTTTGTGCTCTTGGTGTATTCCAGCCTGTACCTGAGCACACCCTCCTTGGTTTTGGCGTGCGCTCTCCCTATATTGGCATTGTGGGACAGACATGCCGACTGTACCCGTGCTCTCATGCCATTGTACGAAAAGTGGACACGTTTTGGTGCCCACTTCAGTATGACAGCATGGAAAATTTCCAGACTACAAATCATACTGTACCTTGTATTTGTGGCAGTGTAGCTGCAACCGGAAAGTAACGCAATGGAAACTTACAGATAAAGAGAACCGAAATAACACACATGATAACGTTCCATGTACATTACATCAATTCTCGACTTCACTGACTAGGATTTTGAGTAGAGGACTTTGAGTAGGACTGTAGTCGTTTAGAGCTACGTTCTGGACGGCACAAAATTATGCCGTTCACTTACCTCATCGTGCTCACGTTCCTGGAAGTAAATCGAAGATGGTCTGCTTTTGCTGGCAGCAGAGGTAGAGGAGCTACTAACTATTAGTATGACATACACCGTCAAGTTTCAGGATGGCAGAGACCCTGGCTTCAAGCGTCGCTGCTGCTTCTGCTTATAGCCACCAATGCTTTGTGCAAACTCTTGTTGGAAATCTCTTTCATAGCACATCTCAGTGAAATGCTCAGTGCAGACACGATTATTTTTCGTCGGAGAAAAATCCTTCCAACATACTCTCCATAGCCAAGCTGTCGTCAGGTTCGCGTCAGCCAGAGGAAAGCCATGCTACGACAGCCCGCAGGCGCCTCTTTCTTCGTGACATTGTTGCATCCAGAGACGCAGCAGCGAGTCGTGATAATAAATCGGGCATGGCACAGAACAACAAGCACTTCAACAATGGCCAAGGACTTTTCATTCTTGCTTCAATTATTTGAAAATTTCATCTGAGTGGACCGGGCTGAGAACGTTTTACGTCACAGGGTGGGAGGGGGCCCCCTCGTGCCAAATATGGAAAATTGCAATTGGTAATTTAGGTATGTTATCCTTGTCGTAGAAGCTTCCGGTTTTCGCCATTCTACCACTTACGACATACTCTAATGGATTCCGCAATAAAAAATGGGGGTGATTTTGGACCGGAGTTCCCCTTTAAGAGTATCTGTCCCCCACTGTAACTAGATACTAATACAGTCAGAAAGTGCAGCAACAACAACAATGACAACAACAACAACAACAACAACGATGACGACGACGACAACAACAACAACAACAACAACAAGTGCTTGAAGTACATAGAAGGTTGAGATGAAGTCTGCAGCTTACCGCCATCCTCTGTATGGTAGCGATGTGTTCCCAACCTTGATAACCATGGAGTTAGAATATGGCAGTCCCCTAGGGAGAGGCATTGAACATACAACATACATAACTACACATTGGCTAAGGCAAACCCTTCTTGCGCACAGAAAGCACATGTGTTCTCCTCTTCCCCGTGGAAATTCCTCTCGGCCAAGGGTCCACTCAAGGCAATGTGTCCAGGTGTACTTAGTTAAATGTGTGTGTATGTGTGTGCGTGTGTGCTTGTATGTATGGGCTTGTGTGTGTGTGTGTGTGTGTGTGTGTGTGTGTGTGTGTGTGCGTGTGTGTGTGTGTGTGTGTGTGTGTGTGTGCGTGTGTGTGGTGCGACTTGGCGTAGTAGTACAGCGAGGATGACTGCGCGGTGGGAGACGCGGCCGTGTGCCTGTGGCATCTAGGTTAACTACGGTTTGCGCAACGCAAACCAACATAAAAATATCTTTCTCGGAGACGGGAAGCTGTTGGCGCTTGTCGCACTAAAGGTGAAAAGCGCATGCGAATTTCCTGTGAACACCTTAGTGGTACGGTGATTTAGCACAAAAAATACGGTATGACGAGATTTCTATGAGTCATGATGACCAAAACAACAACCTTCTGTGTGAGCTTAGAAGTTGCGACTTCGGCGGTAATAGTCATGAAGTTGATTGTTCCAACTAGGAACACACGCTTCTTGCCGAACTTGACACTTGACTGACTCATGACTGCCATCCGGAGCACACGAGGAGCACGTCGCACCTTCCACTCAGCAAACCTGCAAGAAAGCACCACTCCCTGCTCAATACACGGTGTTTCGGGGAATTCACTTGAGTAGGCTGAGGAAGATTGGGCCTGAAAAGCACCACTTATATACTGCTCTCCAGGCCAAACCATCACCAGGGATACAAACTTACAGAGACGCTTTGTTTCCAGCGCGACAAACACCTCGTGAAGCTCCAGGTAGCAGCGTGAGTCAGAGTCGCTCATGGAGTTGTGATAAACAGACGTTGAGAGCCAGTATAGCTATTCGCAACGCTGTCACCTCCAACAACTAGTCGCAAGTCCGCGTGAGGGACAACAATACGAACTTAGAAGTTGCGACTTCGGCGGTAATAGTCATGAAGTTGATTGTTCCAACTAGGAACACACGCTTCTTGCCGAACTTGACACTTCAATCTGTGTGAGATTGATTTTATGCAGCATAGAAGCGGAGCTGCACACCCTGGTTAATATACTCTTGGGTTTGCTGAACATACTTTATTTCCAAAAAAAGTGGTAGTGACGTCGGCGATAATTTGATAGAAATGGGTTTTCTGCCCACACTGGAGTTCGCGCTTTTCCACTTTTTCCGCTGGAGAGCACAATATACCGGTAAGTTCAGGTACTAGTAAGTGGTGCTCTTCAGGCACAATCTTCCTCGGCCTGCTCAAGCTCAACTGATTCCCCGAAACATAGGGTATTGAGCAGGGAGTGGTGCTTTCTTGCAGGTTTGCCGAGTGGAAGGTTCGATCGCATTCTCGTGTGCTCTGGATGGCAGTCTTGAATCAGTCAAGTGCCAAGTCAAGTCGGCGGAAAAGTGCAAGCTCTAGGGTGGGGAGCAAATCCTTTTCTATAAAATTATCGCCGAAGTCGCTACCAATATTTCGTATTGCTGTGCCCCGCGGGCATGCGACTACACGTAGCTGCTTTGGAGGTGACAGCCCTGCCAATGGCCAAGGGTCCTCAACGTCTGTCCTCGCCATCCAGGAGCGACACTGTGTGTGTGTGTGTTCTATGTGCCCGCACGTAGGCGTCGAGCTGCAGTACAAAGTTGGGAAAAAACTGGTTAGCGAACGAACTGCAGTCATATCTGCTGTAACCGAGTCTCAGTTTGCTGACGATGCTGTGCTATACGCCACGTCAAAGGCATTCCTTGACTGGAGCACGGAGACGTTTGTACCCTGTGCTGCAGGCTGGGGATTGAGCGTCAGCTTAACGAAGACCAAAGCCTTGTCAATCAACACTCCCACTGGTGAGCCAGTTCATCTTGGGAATAACACCATTGAGGCCGTTGACCAGTTCATGTATCTTGGGTCCGCGATTCAACAGGATGGTCTTTGTGCGCATGATGTGCAGTCGCGGACTTCTAAGGCGTCTCGGGTGTTTGGTTGCTTGTGGTCATCTGTCTTCAGGAACCTCCCCTTGTCCCTCCCATGCCTACGTCGTGTCTACATGGCTCTTGTTCTTACGACCCTGTTGTATGGAGCTGAGACCTGGACGACCAAGGCTGCTGATCTGCGCCGTCTTAACACATTCCACCATCAGTGCGTGGGGGCTGTTGTCGGCATCTCGAGACACCAGCAATGGGATGATCGAGTCACTTCTACCACATTGGCGAAAACCATCGGAATCGACTCAGACAACGGCGACACCATCCACGAGCATCGGCTATGATGGCTCGGCCATATTGGTCGCATGGACGATGACCGTCTGCCCAATTGTACACTGTCTGGAGGCTCTCCGCGACTCGGCCTCAGCACGACCCACGCGAGCGTTGGCGGGATGTAGTTGTGGCTGATTTCAACCGCACTCATCCACCTATCCCAGAGAAGGAATGGCTGGACACTGACCAGAACTGCTCGGAATGGAGGGCGGTTATCCACTGCCGTCCTCAGCCCGGTGATGTCTCCGCCGAGCCAGCGTATCACTGTGCATGCGGGAAGACCTGCCGCCGCCCTGGCAACCTTAAGCGCCACGAACCGTTCTGCCGGTTGCGGCCAAAATAGTCCTTTCGCTATCATTGCCTTTGGAAATGGGCAAGTTCAAAGTTCAAGGTCCAAGGTCCAAGGTGTGTGTGTGCGCGCGTGTGTGTGTGCGCGCGTGTGTGTGTGTGCATGCACTAATACTAGGGCTGAAACGATCGTGAATTTTCACGTATCGATTACTCTTTAGCTTAACGATCGAGTAATCGATTATAATCGTTAGCAAATACAGTAAAACCTGTAACTAAAGACCACGGTGACTAGCGACCAGCCTGGTACTACAGTAAAACCTGTAACTAAAAGACCACCGTGACTAGCGACCAGCCTGGTACTACAGTAAAACCTGTAACTAAAGACCACCGTGACTAGCGACCAGCCTGCTACTACAGTAAAACCTGTAACTAAAGACCACCGTGACTAGCGACCGGCCTGGTACTACAGTAAAACCTGTAACTAAAGACCACCGTGACTAGCGACCAGCCTGGTACTACAGTAAAACCTGTAACTAAAGACCACCGTGACTAGCGACCAGCCTGGTACTACAGTAAAACCTGTAACTAAAGACCACCGTGACTAGCGACCAGCCTGGTACTACAGTAAAACCTGTAACTAAAGACCACCGTGACTAGCGACCGGCCTGGTACTACAGTAAAACCTGTAACTAAAGACCACCGTGACTAGCGACCAGCCTGGTACTACAGTAAAACCTGTAACTAAAGACCACCGTGACTAGCGACCAGCCTGGTACTACAGTAAAACCTGTAACTAAAGACCACCGTGACTAGCGACCAGCCTGGTACTACAGTAAAACCTGTAACTAAAGACCACCGTGACTAGCGACCAGCCTGGTACTACAGTAAAACCTGTAACTAAAGACCACCGTGACTAGCGACCAGCCTGGTACTACAGTAAAACCTGTAACTAAAGACCACCGTGACTAGCGACCAGCCTGCTACTACAGTAAAACCTGTAACTAAAGACCACCGTGACTAGCGACCAGCCTGGTACTACAGTAAAACCTGTAACTAAAGACCACCGTGACTAGCGACCAGCCTGGTACTACCGACCACTTCGTCAGGCACGGACGGTCTCACATTCAAAATGCACTGTGACTAGCGACTACCTGCTGAACGCGACCAGCGACCGCCTTTTCTTGTCCCAATGTCGAATTTTGACCCGTAACTAGCGACCGCGATGTAGGAAATCAAACATTGCTCGAAGCTCCTTCTTGAAATTTTGATGATTTTCCATGGTCGTTTCGATACTACAGCTGGACAAATGAACGCAGTCTCATTTTTACTGTGGAATCAGTGTGGACTGCACTACACCTGTCATAATTTCAAGTGCTGTCAAGAACAAACATGATAGGAAACGTCTTGGAGAGCGCATCCAAAGCGCTCTTTGATCGATGTTACTACTCGAAGGAGAAACTAAGACTGAGCGGCTCTCTGTCGAAGTGCAATCACACAGCTCAGTCACCAGGTCACACTGACAGTCTGTGCTGGCTAGCTAGCATGCTACAGTTTTATGTACTCACCTGTACGGAACACAGGCCAGGATACGATGGCGGATACTATATTCTACAGTGAAGGTGCGAAAACTCGCAACATTGCCGCATCACGTACTGGTACACACCAGTACAGTTTACGCTACACTACATCCAAGTCGGAACGACTGAGTTTCCAGTTTCCACTGTAGATCTACACACTGATAGTGATACAGTCGACCTACCCTTATAACGATATTTGTGTCCGACCAAGAAATATTGTTATAAGGGTAATATTGTTATAAGGGTAACTGGTTCATTCATACACATACGTCATAATGCATGAATTTAGTTCATTTTTTACACTCTTCATAGCGTCAGACACATATGTTCATGCACATTATGTGCACAGCAAGGTGCTCACTGGTGCCCCCATTGCATTTCGTCATGTTCCAGCGACTTATCAAGTGAAGCTTGCCCTACCTTGACAGTGGGCTCTACATACTCCCTGCTGGATATTGTTATAAAATGGAAAATGTCGATTGGTCAGCCCATTTTATATTGTTATAGGGGTAATATCGTTATAGCAATATTGTTATAGAGGTAAGGCATTGTATACAAAAGTCAATGGAGTGATTTGGTTTGACAGAAAAATATCGTTATAAGGGTAATATCGTTATAGGGGTTATCGTTATAAGGGTAGGTCGACTGTACCAGTTGCCAGTGTAGTCGCACACAGATGAGGATGGAGTCGATAGTGATTAGTCCACTGCCTGGCCAGGCCAGCGCTGCTCTGGAAACCCAGTGAGTCGACATACGGGTCGAAAGATCGTATCGCTTCCGGTGTATAAAAAACTTGTTTTTCTCTCTCCAAGTGTTGTATGATCTGAAAGAAGAATGTCAGTGCGCAAGTGGTGGGGGATTGTATTATCTGCATTTTGACATACATATCATATAATGGGATCCATATATGGTCGCGCGATGCAAACCTCTAACTAAAGACCACCTGCCACTAAAGACCACTTTTCCGGACACCAAGGGGTGGTCGTTAGTTACAGGTTTTACTGTAGTCATAATTCTGTGCAAACATTACTCTGTTTCCACAAACTATGCCTTCATAATACAGTCGACCTACCCTTATAACGATAACCTCTATAACGATAATACCCTTAATATAACGATATTTTTCTGCCAAACCGAATCACTCCATTGACTTGTGTATACAATGCATTACCTCTATAACAATAATTGCTATAAAGATATTACCCCTATAACGATATAAAATGGGCTGACCAATGGACATTTTCCATTTTATAACAATATCTAGCAGGGAATATGTAGAGCCCACTATCCAGGTAGGGCAAGCTTCACTTGATAAGTCGCTGGGACATAACGAAATGCAATGGGGGCACCAGTGGGCACCTCGCTGTGTGCATATTATGTGCATGTATGTCAGTTTTTATGCTATGAAGAGTGTAAAAAAAAGAACAAAATCCATGCATTATGACGTATGTGTATGAAACGAACCAGTTACCCTTATAACAATATTTCTTGGTGTGACGCAAATATCGTTATAGGGGTAGGTCGACTGTACCAACAAATCTGCAAGGGTAGCTCCGAAACATGGCAGTTTTGAGGTCAATTTGACCTCAGAACATGAACCATACCCCTGGCAACTGCATACTCCCAGCGGAAACTGATTCAAACTCCACAAAACGAGGGTGTACGGTACTTTCTGGACACAAATTTAAAAAACGCAAAATAATCGTTATCGGTAATCTAAACGATTGCTCGATCGTTAGAGTTATCAAACGAGTACTCGATTATTCGGTATAATCGTTTCAGCCCTAACTAATACCCGTACAATACATGTATCTTGAGTGGCTAAAGGCCAAAGTGCAAAGGGTAGAAGAGACAGACAGACATGAAGGGTGGTAGCAGAGTCTAACCCTATGAGCCTGATTTGGACTAGGCATTTGTTTTTCGCCAGCAGTGAATAGAAGGTGCTGATAATATCTGTAAGGACAGTAAACAAAAGCACAAGTACAGTGAAATCTGTGACTAACTACCACCCCTTGGGGCCAGAGAAAGCGGTCTTTAGTGGCAGGTGGTCCTTAGTTAGAGGTTTGCACCGCACAACCATAATGACTGTGAGACCGTCCGTGCCTGGCGAAGTGGTCTTTAGTTCCAGGCGGGTCGCTAGTCATGGTGGTCTTTACAGTCCGTTTCAAAAAGATTTACAATCCTGGCGATCGCCCGCGGAGTTTGGCGTCTTACCGTATGAGCACTCGAGCGCTGCCTGGAAAAACTCACTGTGAACTCGAAGAAATATTCCGCGCGAAAGCAGGAAAAATGACAAGTCACACACGTTGACACAGTCATGTACGTCTGGTTTACAACAAACGAGTTCTTCCTCGTATCGATAATGGAGTCAGAGAGAGGACATGTCGAAACGAAAGTGTTGTAAATGTTGACGAGCTGCGCTGCATGGGTCCGTTTTGTGACCAAAATAGTTTCTTTGAGCTGCGATGCAATTTACTCACCGTGTGACGAAAACGACATCGACACGGACTCATTCCCAAGGCCATGACTTGGCAAAGCTATCCGTGTGACTTCGACGACATTTTGAGAAAAGCAGACGCTTGTGAACGCTGATAGAAGACGGCGTTGACTGCTAAATTCAAATAAATTGGCGATCTTGAAATACTAAAATAAATCTCAAAAAGCTACAGCGCGATGACTTCCATTATAATTCACTCACACCATTGCAGTGTTGTGGGTGTGTTCACATGGCATGAGCCAGTCAAGTGTCAGTTAGTTCGGCAGGAAGCGCGAGCTCCAACAACAAGTCGTTTGGTGCAGCCATCTTCATTGTCTTGTACCAGCTTGATCACCAAAACAATGAAAAAAAAGTTTGACTTGAGGATAGGTTGGGATTTGAACTCACAACGTCATGGTCAGCAGACAGCATTCATAACCACAAGGCCAAAAAGGAAAGGATAAATCGTGGGTTTTGATAAAAAATCGATACTGGCTTCCTGGGCAAATTGTAAACCATGGGAAAAGGCCGGAAACCTGGCCGAAATTCTAACTCCTTAACGGTGGGTCCAATTGTTCCGAAACCTTCACAGAACAATTTGCCGTGTCCTAACAAGCCATTCTATGTACTTTTTTTGTCCAAATTTCCCTGATCTTCATACTTTTTAAGACCCAAACCTGATTGTAAATCTTTTTGAAACAGACTATAGTTACAGGTTTTACTGTGATACTATCATGATTTACTGGACTAGTTTAAACTGGAACACCGCAGGCAGACAGCTAGGAATGGACAAAAGGAAGGGCCTGGTTTAAATCTGGCTTTGGAAATTTATTTTTCATTGCTATCAGGTTCGGCCTCGTTTTCACTGTGCTGCGCTGATGAGTCCACAAAGGACGAAACAGTTCTGCCCGCAGATCGAGTAAAAGGAAGGGCAAAAATATTACCGGTGTGAATTTTCGGCCAAACATGACCAGGCCAACGGATCAAGATTTTGTACGTGTTTGGATGGCTATCAGTCATTGTTACATGCGTGAAGTACCATGTACTAGAAGAGGCGACGGTTCGATACCTGAAACGGCTTGACAGCCAAATTTGTATAGACCCAAACCGATCATCAGCGTTGATTTTTCACTCGAAATATGTTTGTGGAAGGAAACTGGCATGTTGAAGTTTGCTCTGGGGCCAGAGTCAATCGAACTGAGCCACTCCTTTGTGTTGACCAATTGCCTCCAAGTTGCCCAATTTTTCGCTTCAAAAAAGTTCAAATCAGAGGTGGCTCCAAACCGGACACGTTTTAGAGTGCACGTCAAATTCACTCTGGGTCTGAAATTAGGTAATTGCTATCGCTCCACGACGGCCAGTACAGAGTAACAATAAGCCTTGTGTGTGCTTCCATTAGTTTTGATTGGTATGCGGTGCTTTATTGGCGAGAGGCGAGCCGCTGTTTACCTGCCACAAGAAGTTGATTTTTCGAAAGTCGTAAAACTCAAGTCGCAGTGCGAAGCAACACGTCAAAAACTCACCTGCTTGGTATGGCGCTTCTGATCATAGCAGAGCCATGAAATTTTGGCTCGGAGTATAACACATCGTAGTCTCACTGTGACATATGTTTTCTAATCAAAATACCAAGAGAGAAAGTGAATATTGAGTCCGTTCCGGTTTGCAACCTGTGTCCTATTTGAAACCGTCGCCTCTACCATGTATACGCCCGTCGCAAGAGAAGCATGCAAATCTGTAAATGCACTGGATGTGCACCCACAAATTTTTTTCTCTTCTAGCAACGACAACGGGCAAGATCTGCATGAAATCTTTGTTGGGACAAATCAGACGTTCAGCATTTACCCCAACCAAGGACCATGCTGTTTGCTCTTTCCACTTCCTGAAGATGGATGTGATGCTTGCTGGCGACTCTCCTATCTCTCGTAACATCTTCTGAAGGCAGGTGAGACGATACGATGTGCACAAACCGGGGGGGGGGGGGGGGGGGGAGGGAGATTTTTCAATCGTGACTTTCTACACCAACGCGGTCACAGTAGGGGTGAAACGAACAAACGAAAGTTCGAATATTCGTTCGAAAAATTTGAAAACGAACGAACTCGCAAGATTGATAAACGAACACAGCAAGCAAGCATAAAGATCGCTTGTGACTAGATCACGAAGGAGCCGCGGAGGTTGGGAGATCGCGAGCTTGCACGCTGATCGACTGCGTTTGCCTTGATGATCACTTGAAGCAAGTTGAAGGAGTTGAGTGTCGCGTCGGGACAAAGTTTCTTGAAATATTTCTGTCTGTCCGTTTGAGTTAGATTTGTACTCGTAGTGAAAGGATTCGAGTCGCTTGTGACATCTGTTCCTGAAAGCAAACGCTCACTCGTTGCAATCATGTCAAAACATTCGAGCCTTTCATCGCGATCCGGAGTTGAAGCGGAATTTGATAAAGTGGTCGGGAAAGATGAAGTCCTTTTCTCAATTTCAAAAAGGTTCTATCACACAGCAGAGCGACGACGAGCAATCTTCGTACCCACCTCAAGAAGTACCATTCTCCTGCTCTGACGACCTGAGCTAGCGATGAGAAGAAAACTCTCATCTGGACGATGGTGATGGACTTTGCAGCTAGCTGCAAAACCCTGTGATTCCGCTCAGGCGGACGCGATAAAAAATATATTTATGTTCTGGCAGTGTATCGTACACCGTCAATACTGAACTGTGGCCAGCCAAGTACAGAGAACGCCTGTACTGACAGACTGTATGGTCTTCAAAAAAAGATTCATCCATGAAATACATAATGGAGAATGTTCGTTCGAGTTCGTTCGTTAGTGTGAGAGTTCGTTCGTATTCGAAATTCGATGTTCGTTTCACCCCTAGGTCACAGTAGGTGTGTGTGAGAAAACCCGATCGATTGGTCCTGAGGGACTCAACGCAACGGACCAGCAACCCGGGCCCGCACCCAGCCCCCAGATCCGACCAAATAATTACAGCCCGAATGACCAATATATTGGACCATGACAAAGCTAAGGACAAGCATCACTTACGATTTGTTTTACTGGCTAGATCCACCTTGAGAGCACGATCTACAAATATGATGGAATAGAAGAAGCATGGGTGCGAAACAGCATGTGTGATATGTAATTTTTTTATCCTTTCAAAGTGGAGTAAAACTTCTGCTAGCGCCGAGCGGTCTATTCGCAGCGCTGTGCAATCACATGTCTGATCGGTCATATCTGGATTCACATCAATCCAAAATGGGTGCACGTTTGTTTCAATAAATCCAGATCCAGGTCTGACAAACCTTCCCCGGGGAGTAGTAGCTCTGGTTCTAGATTTCAGTGAGCCGTCGCAGACACTGTTTTATGCAGCACTTTAGGGGCCATCCAACAAGCCTTTGCAACATCCTTCCCCCGTTTCCTGGGGCCATGAGGCAGGCGCTTAGCTGGCAGGGCACCGCACATCAGTTGCAACGGAATGTGATTCCCCATCCGAGCAACGTGTCGGAGCCACCAGAGCCGGCGCCTCTGAACCTTATCGACGACATGCACACACACACACACACACACACACACACACACACACACACACACACACACACACACACACACACACACACACACACACACACACAAACACACACACAACATATTCTCTAGTTTACAGCTTACAGCCATCTACTTCAGTTCTCGACGCATTGGGTGGCAATCTCATTCCACAATACGAAATGCTGCGCTCGAATGAACAACTCATTAGAGAGGCATCTGCAGTAGGAAAGTAACAGAAATTGGCAGCACACGTGTACATAAGCTTCCGAAGCGCCACCAACCCCTGGCATACATGCAAAAGAACATAGCTCCAATGCTGGTAGAGCACAAAATCACGGCTGCATGGCCAGCTCTCTGTCTGGCTCGCTCTACTGGATTCTAGACTGTATCAGTACTATCACTTCAGGCTCAATTCGCATTGCAAAACTTCCTTGTGTTTCCAACTAAGTTACTAACTTACTGAAGAAGAAGACTACTGAAGGCTAGCCGAAAGGAAAAGCAACATGGTATTATAACACAGCAGCAGGCCGAGCAGGGCACATGTGAAACCAGAGACCCGGACCCGTCGAAGCATGCAAATGAGGGCCGCTCTATCGCCTGACATGAATGCGTACAAAGAGAGCGTAAGCAGACAGCATTGTCGTGCACTAAGATGCCGACTCGCGTGACCGTATTCATTGACTCGCGTGACCGTAACACAGCACGACGATGAACATGACAGCCAGACTACTCCAGACATGAATGCAGGAAACCAGTACACATGACCATGCGTGCACACTGCGATATGATATACGATGTGTGCATGACCTTTCCACGCACTCTTACTGGTCATGTCGCACACATGTCCAGTGCTACAGTCGTCTGCGTTCTTGCTAAGAAACGGGGACACGGCACATGCACGTCAACAAATCTCTAGCTTGGTTCATATCTCCTTGGTGCACAGCATGGCCACATGGCCCAGAACATCTCAGCCGCTCTCAGCCACTCCTGGCCACTCTTAGCCGCTCTCAGCCATTCTCGGCCACTCTCAGCTACTCTTAGCCACTCTCAGCCACTCTCAGCCACTCTCGGCCACTCTCAGCCACTCTTAGCCACTCTCGGCCACTCTCAGCCACTCTCAGCCACTCTTAGCCACTCTTAGCCACTCTCAGCCACTCTTGGCCACTCTCAGCCACTCTCGGCCACTCTCAGCCACTCTCGGCCACTCTCAGCCACTCTAAGCCACTCTCGGCCACTCTCAGCCACTCTCAGCCACTCTCAGCCACTCTCGGCCAAACTGTCAGGCAATGCCACCAACTACAGTAGCAATGTAGACACGGAAAATGCACGTGTGAAATTGCAGACAGCCGCGGTGAATGCAATAAGAGAAGAAGATGGCTCAGCTCAAGTGACACGTTTCTTCTTCTCACAAGCAAGCAGAGAATGTGGACACGGAAGCCTGGCTCACCTACACTCCATTCAGATAGTATAATCAGAGCCCGATTTGGGCCGAGTTTGGGCTGAAAACCTACTAAAAATTCGAAAGATCTGGGTTTGGGACGTGCATCTCCATACATTTGACTTGATATACCTGTCCTAATATTGAAAAACCTGGCTGAATTTCTAACTCACTGTTCTTGCTACTTTCCAAGCCTCAATCATGGCAAGGAAGACTTACACATGTCACACATATTGCATGCAGGATGTACAGTTGTTTTCACCACCAAACCTAACACTACACATGTCAGTTGCTTTCATCACCAAACCTAACACTACACATGTCAGTTGTTTTCATCACCAAACCTAACACTACACATGTCAGTTGTTTCACCACCAAACCTAACACTACACATGTCAGACAGGAAGACGTTAGGATGCCAGTTGTTTGCACGACGGAACTGTAAGCACAACTTACAATCGTAGCAAGTGATGTCATAGCCTGTCCAGCGACCGTTGGGTAGGCATGTACGTGAAGTGTCACCACCGACTTGACGACAACTGGCCGCGCACTTGATGACGGTGGTATTGCCAACATTGGTGCCGCTTTGATGCAAAACAGCATTAACAGGCACCCTGAGCGGTGGACATTCCGAGTTACATAATGAACTGTGTCCAGGGGAAAAAGAGCAAGATCAAGAACAAGAACAAGATGAAGAATTTAGTGACCAACACACATGCAGTCAATACATGGAGAACCTACACAGCACAAAAGAATCACATCAGTGTCGTACCCAACTCTGGTAGTCGCTACAGCAGGGCGCGAAATAACGGTCGGACATCGGACAATTTCCGACCGTTTACGGTCAGTTTCCGGATGTTTTGTACATATCCGGACAAAGTGTCCACGCACCTTTTTGCAAAGTACAAAAAAGAAAAGGCACTTCAATCCTTTGTCTCATAGTCATAGCCCAGAGGAGTCAAGACGACCACTTGTGACAAGTGGGTCGCCGAGTATGATAGGGAGCTTTCAACTTCTGTTTGGCTGAGCTATGAGCGCAGTACCTCAGATCGTAGCGTTGTCGAAAATTTGAAGTGTAAGATGTGTTCCCGTTTTGCTGATAAAATTCGCAGCAGCAAGAATTTTTCTGAGTCCGTCGTCGTTGGCTCAAGGAACCTGAAAACGTCAGCCTTCAAAGATCATGCTGCTTCTGAAATGCATCGTCGTGATAACATTTCGATGGTATTAATTCTAGACTGAACATTGTGTGATTTGATGTGAAAGTTGCATGTCCGGACATGTCCGGCCATTTTTCCAACTGGCAGGACATTATGTCAGAGCATATTTTAATCCTTAGCGCATGCCCTGCTACAGTATTTCAATCCTCATGCTTCAGACCTAAACCTGGTGTCATGCCACCGGCAAAAGCCGTCTTTGATTGGTCCGGCCATACCCTGGTATCCTAGCCTCTCATACAGTTTTGTGTATGATAATAGTGGGTACATATTCACCCATACCCTGGTATCCTATAGCCTCTCATACAGTTTGTGTATGATAACAGTGGGTACATATACACCCATACCCTCCTCACAGTAACACACACATTGGCGACCTAAAAGTTGATCCAGCCATGGCCTGACCAACCGGACCGGTTCCGCCGGGCCTGATGTAGGAGAGAAGGTTTTGCTTTTAGGAATGTGATGCTGTCTACTCTCTCTCTCTCTCTCTCGCGCTCTCTCTCTCTCTCTCTCTCTCTCTCTCCTCTCTCTCTCTCTCTCTCTCTCTCTCTCTCTCTCTCTTGATATCACCCAATGTACTGGCTTTGAAGACTAATGGTGCGAAAGGCCTCATCGAAAAAGCCAGTGGCTTTTTTGTGCTAACATGTTCCCGTTGCGTGCACAGATCATGTGTGTGCAAACCTATGGAAAACCTATGCAAACAGCTTCAAGGACCTTCAACTGCTGTATACGACGGGCACGACAAAGTACAGAGAAGCGAGACATACTGTAAATCAACTAATTTTCGCTGGCGATTTAATTTCGCTGATTTCGCTGCTGGGTACCAACCGGCGAAAGTAAATCGAAGGGCCAAAATTTGTCATAGAGGCAAATCATGATAGAGCCATGGCTGCCCGTGAGAGCAACAAATACCAATCGATTTCTTTTTTGAAAACCCCAATCGGCCAAAGTTAAATGACGGCCAAAAGTTTCATTTCGAGATCGGCCAAAGTTTCATTTCGAGATCGGCCAAAGTTTCTCACCAGCCAAAATTTGTTGATTTACAGTACCCAAACAATCAGAACGAGACATCAAATGCAGGAACACAGCTGACTTCTTGCGAACACTGCCTTCATCTGCTTCCTCACATTCCTTCCCGCCTGACCTCTTCCCTGCCGTCGCCCGTCTCCTAGTTCTCGCCACCATCCATCCCATTGTCACCCGTATCATCCTGCACCTCTACAATTCTGTTCACATCCGTGACCATCTTGTCCTGCCTTTGTCGCTCACAGGCAGTCCCTCATCATCAGAGAGGTTCCGCATAACGAAATGACGTTAGTAAAAAACCGTAGTCGATCTACGGAAAGTCTTACGTACACTGCATGCCGATCTGTGTTCCGCCATATGGAGTTTTTGAATCACGTAGCTGCCTATGGCAACTCCGAACGCGGCAGTGTACGACTGGGTCGACCTGGGGAGTGAGTCATACATGTGTAGAGTAGAACCCGGGTTAAGGGTCATACTGGATTAGGGATCAGAGCCCGGGGAGGGGGGGGGGGGGGGCACTTGGCACGTACAATGTGCGGGTGATCCTTCGGAGCCCGGGCCGGGGGGGGGGGGTCACTTGGCATGTATATTGTGCGGGTGATCCTTATACCGGGATTTAATTCCCATAGCTATGCAGAAGACGTTACTTCAGTAACGTCTGGCGCTAGCCAGGGTCCACACAGCTTTAATTTGGTGTTTGTTTGTTTGTTTGTTTGTTTGTTTGTGTCACGCCTGGCGCTATCCCGTATCTGTCCCGTACCGTACCGTACCGTACCAGCCAAGACAGCTGGCCACAATATATTTTGGTTTGTTTGTGCCATCGGCATGCCTGACGCTATCCCGTACCTGTCCCGTACCATCAAGAATACGGTACAATCAAGAGAATGAGTATATATGCGGAGTGTATCGGGGGAATGCATTCAGTGCAGTAACATTTTGTGTGGATTTGTGTGCGAGGCCGAGATCCCACTAGGAGGCTGGCTGGGCCGGCTGTCGACCAGCCCGGGAATCGCATGTAGGCCGATAGCATAATAATTATAACGTATATAGATGTATAGCAGGGAGTCGTATTATGTAAACGACTCAGTGCTGTCTAGGGAGATTTTCTTGAAAGAAATACGAAGTAGGGAGATGAAGAAATGCAATTAGAATGGACGTTAGTTGCCGAATATGTGACATGATGCGTCAGCTAAAACAACCTTTGGAAGAGAGATCCCGTCGTCTCCAAAATAATCCTGAACGGGCGAGTCAGCGCCAGTCACAGGAAACGTCGGAAGAGAGATCCCGTCGACTCCAGAACGTCCGTGATCGGCAGAGTCAGCGCCGGTAACAGGAAACGTCGGAAGAGAGATCCCGTCGACTCCAGAACATTCGTGATCGGCAGAGTCAGCCCCGGTCACAGGAAACGGCAGGACAGACATCGCGTCGACTCCAGAACGCCCGTGATCGGCAGAGTCAGCGCCGGTCACTAGGGGTGTGCGGATAATGCTCGAAAAGGTGGCAGATTCTGCTCGAAAAGCAGTGAAATTGGCAGAACCATACAAACCTATGGCGGGCAATTCCTCGAATTCTGCTCCATTTCTTTATCCACATACCAAACATGCAGGAAACTTACCAAAAAAATACCGAATTTGCCAATTTTTCTGCCGGCATTATCCGCATATGCCTACCGTTCACAGGAAACGTAACAAAAAAATTAAAAATTAAAAATATACAAAAAATATTAACGCCGTAGCAACAGACGTTACTTCAGTATCGTTTGGCGCTAGCCAGGGTTCACACGGCTTTGGCACGTCACATGCATGATGAGCAAGCAAAAAAGCATAGCGTAGGGCCCTGAGCTTCCAATTTCTCTCGTTTCCAGCCCAAGGGGGGTCCCCCGTCGGTTTCCGAGGAAGCCGTAACTTTTTTCCCTCCAAACTATTTTTCCGGGGTCCATCTACTCACAAGAAGTCGTTTTGCACACCTTTTTGCCCATCCCTGTACAACTGAGTCCAGTTATGTCCGCGCAGAGTTAGGTGGACCCATAACCCGGGGTTCTACTCTACCCCAATCCACGGATGGAGCACCTCCGCTATCAGAGCCCTATCTACGTACTCTACATGGACAACGTGGACTGGAGCTGCACACTCAGGGGTTATGTACTCTGCAGGACGGTATACAGAGTCTAGTATGCTGCTAGCATGCTTGCTTGACATCCTCCATCCATATGTGCTGGCAAAGTGTCTTAGTACTTCATCAAAAGGCAGTGACTTTCTCTAAAGACAATCACGGCCAAAAGAGGTGACTCCGTGTTCCAAACAAGGAAGTGCCACGGTGCTGCCCATTTTCAAAACTGGAAATAGATGCCAAAAGGGGAGGGGAGGAAACAGCAGTAAGCCTGGGCTGCATGTTTGCAAATGCAGATTGGAGAAGCTTCCGTAAACTCCAGTCAGAGTTCTAAGAGTACTAGACACCCAGAAGCATTCATGAGCACTGTACATGCACCGTGAGAACCGATCTGGTGGGAGATATTCCGTAGTTTTTTTCCTTTGCCAAACCTGTGACTACTTCCTAGGGAATTACTCCTATGAGATCGGTTGTCATTGTACACACACAGTGATCATATACATGTATGTGCAAAGGAAATGAACTAGAACTGATAGTTTTTCCTGCTATGTAATCACTTCTTATGTGTTGCAGGTGGATTTTACCTTGTCTGGCCTTGAGCTTGACTTGAACATGCCAGCAGCAGTTGCAATACCATACACGCACCGAATATAGTGTCAGCTATCGCCAGTCGCCACCTGCGCCTCCCCGCCATAACAGGCATAGTCCACGTGGTGGAGGGTTGTGTGGCTTTGCGGCGAAGGAGTGTGGCAAAGGTTGGCAGGCCTACAGTCACTACAAACTGGAGAACATCCACGACACTTTACTACAATACTAGCAGATAGACTGGACTGTTTAGAGTAGAGACGATACCAGCAGTAATAGCTCAAGTGGAAGGGCGAAGGAGACAGCCAAAAAACAACTTGGAAAAGGCTGGAGCTGGGTGGTTCAAACAGATTTCGAGTGGAAGTTTTATCGTTATACTATTATCGTTTGAAAGTACTACAAATAAATTTCATAAGAGTGTGCTAAGAAAACCTGGGGTATTATTGACAAATAAGGAAGGTCTAACCCTTCTCCGCCTCCAGAACAACACGGAGGAAGCGTAAACAAAAAATAAGGGATGGATGGGGGTGGTACGATTGGGCACTGTTACTGGAGTGCAGGGAGTTCCTCCTTGACTTGAGTGCTGCCGATGGGTCGATGTTTGCATGTCAAGTGACGAAGTGTGTACCGTCCTTGGTTGGATGGTGCGCGCGCGCGTCTTCACTCACGTATCGTGTACGGTACCACGGTACAACTGGCCCTTCAAGGCCTTGGGCCTGTGTGATCATGGTGATGGTTTCGATGCAAGTGAGTGAACCAGGGATGTAGGCAGAGCTGAAAAAGCCTCTCTTGTATTCATGATCATGATCACCAGATTATCACACACGTGGGAGCAAGCTTCCTTATGTGGCTTCTCGGAACGATCCCATGTCTAAAAAGTACGCAGAGGATCTACATATGGCCGCTCCCCATGCATGCAAGATCAAGAGCTGGAAATTCGAAACGGAGTTGTTACCAGGGCCAAGGGAGTCGTAGACCCGGGTGCTCGAATCAGAAACGATTTGACAGGTGTGAAATTTCTCATCTGTAAATCTCAATATAAATGTCAGAATCAGGGAGTCGACGTACGTCTAGACCCGGGAGGCACGCGCATCACTTGTGCACAACCATGATCGACTGAACGATTCAAAATATTACGACCTGCTCGGTGTGGGACAAGTCCGTACATAGGTCATAGCGCGCGGGAAATCCGTACATAGCGAGAAATCGTCGTCTTCGTCCTTTCGCCGAACAATTGTGGTCAGACTTTCGATCTCCATTGCCGAAATACAGCCATCTGTGGCCATCGCTGAGGAGTTCACTAATAAAGGGTCTTGTTCACTGGCTTTGCACTGCCACTCGAACTCTGAGGCACTTTGACCAACTAAGATGAGGTAATCCTTTCTTTACAAATTGCCTCAATTTGTTCTCACCTTTAGGGCAATGAAGTAATTTTTTTCCTCGTGACTAACTTCGACAGACCAAGTTGCCCTGTCCCAGTGATCTACAATACTTATATTGCACATTTGTGAAATATTGGACCTATCCAGATAAACGAAATGACTTTTATTCGAAATTACATTTTCCAAAGTTTTCCTTCACAAATAGTCCCAATTTGTTCTCACCTTAAGGGCAATGAAGTCAATTTTTCTTGAGGACTAACATCGGCTAACAAAGTGGCGCTGTCCCAGTGATGTACAATACTTATAATCATTGCACATGTGAAATATTGGGAGTCACAGAGTGAGGAAATGGCCTAAATTGAAACTTGAACTGTTCTGCCAAGTTTTATGCAGTGAACGCAGGGCTGAGAGCCCGCAAGAGCCATCCCAGAAGATCTTGTGCGCCACCAACCGAACCTTCAGTGAATGTTCACAAGGTTAGAAGCTCGCACACTCGGATAACACACATTGGATGCTAATAGTAATACAATGCCCTCAGGAATGTGTGCAAATACAACAGAATTAATTCCAAATAAAGTCAACAATAGCTGCCTCAACACAGTGCTATCAACCTTCCGTATTTTCCATATTTGTACGGAAAATCACTACTTCGTCCGCGCTATGGATTTTGAGAAAATGTACGGAAAATTGAACGGGATTGATCAGTATGTATAAGCATTGCAAGTGCAAGCTGAGCGATGAAAAGAAGAGAACCGAGTGGAAAGAAAACGCTGCAGTGGAGAGTCCTTAGAAAAGACTTAAAAAATATCATAATATCGCTGCACGAGATCATCCTTATAAGTTATAACGTCAGCTGATCGTACTGTGGTTGATTCATACGGCGGTAAATACACCCTGCCTACACACGCTCTCTAAACTGAAAGGTTATTCTGGCACAGAGCTCTCCTTCCCGCCCGCCACCACCATCATCAGTTCGCGTCTGGCGCCTAGTCGACGCAGGGTGAGTGGTGTCCGACATAGCAGGCTGGTACATCAGGTAGCGTATGGCGCATAGCAGATGACACAGCAACAACATAGCTTGATTGTGACGTACCTTTCGTCCCGGCTGGACTCATCAGGCAATCTTCTTCTTAGATGTCTTCACAAGGAGCTTGACTCGGGAGAGTGAAGTCGGACTCCACTGCAACTGCACTTATGGTTGGTTCATATGGTGGTAAATACACACCTGGCAATATGGGGGTAAATACACGCCTGCCCAGACACGCTCTCTAAACTGCAAAGTTATTCTGGCACAGAGCTCTCCTTCTCACCACCACCACCACCACCACCACCACCACCACCACCACCACCACCACCACCACCACCACCACCACCATCAGTTCGCGCCTGGCGCCTAGTCGATGCATGGTTAGCGGTATCCGACATAGCAGGCTGGCACATCAGGTAACGCATGGCACATAGAAGATGGCAACGACATAGCTTGATTGTTATTTACATTTCGTTCTCTTGGTTGTGCTGTAGCCTGAAAAAGAAAATAAGACAATGCATCCACATGACACAGACAAGTAATTACTGTTACAAATAGTGCATACTGCTTGATTACAGAGAAAGAAAGTCAGTGGTCACACAAGTTTTTGGTCGTCCCTGAAACGAAGATCGTTCCAGGGGGGGGGGGGAGCTAAATCTCAGTCGACTGACGCTATGCATACACATGTGTAGGAGTTGCATTTTGATATAAGTATATTTTTCGCAGCAAAAGAGTATTTATTTGTAGAGCTTGTGTTGATACAAATTCCTAGGTTCAAACCCCAAGATGGGCAGTTAGTTACATTTTTTCTCTCCTTGCGTATTTTGTATCTGCATGTTATTACCCTTTCCGTGAGTCGCTCGTGAGTAATGTATGAGTCGTGTATGGCTAAACCCGTATTTACCCGTATGACTGTCTGTTGTGAACTGTGATTGGCTGCTACTTATTGTTCTAGAACATTAGCATAATTAACCAATCACAGTTCACAGCTCTGGAATATTCTAGAATTTCGTCGGCGACCGGTTTATATAGATTGCTCATTGGTTGATGACCTAAAAACATGGCTGCCGCTCGCCGTGTGTTTTGTCTTCTTGCATTGTTCTTTTCTTGTGCTTTTTCACTTCTTATCTTTACTTGCCGAGTGTGCAACTAATAATTCTGTCCTAACGAGTATTCGTGAAACCACAAAGTGAGTGCTTTGTTTGAGTGTGTGAAATTGTCTCCGAGGGCCAGCTATTACATTGGTGGCAGCGGTAAACTATAATAGTGTGTATATTCGTAGTGTTCAGTTCAACCCGTGCATTTACCTGTTCAGATGGCGCAGCCTCAAGCAGCAGCAGCAGCAGCAGCTCCGGCCCGCCCGGCGGCTTTAGGACGCCCAGTCATCTTACCACCTGAGTTTACCGGAACAAGCAGCGAAGACTGGCTGACATTTATGGGCCAATTTAACGTCGCCTGTCAGGCAAACGGATATGCGGATGATCAACGCCTGGATTTCCTGCCCTGTCGTCTCCGCGAGGGGGCGTTTCATGTCTACCAGACATTCCGGGCCCAGCACCCGAATGATGCCTACGAGGAGCTGTGCGATCGTCTCACTGCGTATTTCAACCCTCCGCAGCATCGCCCGTCGTTCGAGGCCGAGTTTCGGGCAAGAACAATGAAAACAACTGAGAGTCCAATGAGGCAACCTTGCACTGTGCCTTTGCGCACACACGCTCAACCTAGTAAAAAGGCAACGCCTGTTGGGAGTTCCCTAGTAAAATAACGAGAGAGCTTGGAAGCTCAGGGCCCTACGCTATGCTTTTTTGCCTTGATGACCTAGACAAAAAAAAGCATAGGGATGTTATAAAATTCTTTAAAAAATTCCTTTTTTTTAAGACATAACCTGGGATTCGAACCCGTACTATCGCGCCCTGCATGCATCCCCCGATACACTTCGCATACATACTAATTCTTCCAAGTTGCTTCACATTATGATCTTGCATTTGAAAGCCCTATTTGAATATGCATTGTGGCCAGCCGTCTTTGATGGTACGGTACGGTAGGGATAGGTACGGGACAGGTACGATCGAGGGTAATACGACACCGTCTCCCGTACCGTACCATCAAACACAGCTGGCTACATACAGCTGGCCGCAATATTCAAATAGGGCTTTCAAACGCAAGATCATAACGTGAAGCAACTTGGAAGAACGGGTATGAATGCGAAGTGTATGGGGGAATGCATGTAGGGCGTATGGTGCGGGTTCGAATCCCAGGATATGCCTTAAAAAAATAGGAGAATTGAAAAATTTATAACATCCCTATGATTTTTTGCCGTCAGATACGGAATAGCGCCAGGCGTGACACAAACAAACACACAAACACACAAATACCAAATTAAAGCTGTGTGGACCCTGGCTAGCGCCAGACGTTACTGAAGTAACGTCTTCTGCATCGCTACGGGAATAAATTCTACTACTACTACTACTACTACTACTACTACTAGTCCGGTGGAGTTTGCGTCTGCGTTGCAGAAATTGGCGTTAAGGGCCTACCCAGGCCAGGAAAACACGGACCTCTTCCAGCGTTTACTGGTCAATCAGTTTATCGATGGCCTCTCTTCTCCAGAGCTTCGCCTTCATGTTCGAAGTGCCAGCCCGAATAATTTGGCACAAGCTGTGCAAAGGGCTCTGGAAATGGTGGCCATATTCGACGCAGAGCAGCGTCGGTCGAACGGCGCCGCGATCGCGGGTGGGTCGCCGACACCTGCGGCCATATTCGCCGTCCGCGGGTCAAGCACTGCACTCCCGCCTGCTCCATCAGCTTCCACTACCGGTATGGCGTCAGCCTCAGATGGTAGTTATAATGTTCATGATCAGATGTTTGTGTTGGACAAGATTTTGCAAAGGCTAGATTCCATTTCGCTTTCTTTGAGCTCTCAATCTCCAGGTAGTCTTCCTCCATCAGCACACACGAGCGGCGGCCGTGGTTGGAGCAACAGTTCTCAGGGTGCGCAGCAGGTGCGCCGTTGTTTTGTTGGTGCGCGCCTGCCCAAACTACCCAGAGGGTGCACGGAGACGAAATGGCCCACACCGACGATCACAGGGAAACTAGCTGAGGCTGGCCCTGCTCGGCAAGAGCCAGTCCCTCCAGCTAGTATTAGTAAGCCGAGCATTCTGTGTCCTTCTGTGTCCTTATGTTCTGTGTTTCCGTCTCTTGGTGTTGTTGTCGAGTTGTTTGGTCGTTTTGTCACAGCACTCGTGGATACTGGTGCAGGTGTCTCCCTCATCAGCCTACGTTTGCTACGCAGCTTCGACGTTGACATCTCAGCACTCCAGCAAGATGGTGTTCGTCCTCTCCTCACTGGTGTAACGGGTCAGTCCCTAAGTACTTGTGGTGTTGTTTCGTTGAAATTTCGTATTGGGTCGTTTTGTACAAATCATGCATTTATTGTTGTCGATGGTGTTACACATGACCTCATCCTTGGGTCTGATGTTCTCACTGCTTCTGGGTGCACGCTTGATCTGTCCCGCCGTGTGATGCATGTTGGTACTACCACTGTTGGTCAATCTGTCAATCAGCCTGCGTGTGTTGTTGATCAGCAGAGTGCTGCTAGTTCTGATTTGTGTATTTCTGATGATGCTCCGTGTGCGTCTGCGTCAGATAGTCCTCCTCCGTGTGCTTCTGATAGTTCTCAGACTCAGTGTGCGTCTGACACTATGGTCCGAACTACTCGTGTATGCCTTATCGACCGTCTGGAATTGCCTACTAACCATGTTGTGTTTGCCTCTTGCTCGTTGTCTGAGTCTGTATCCCAGGATAGTCTTCTAGTGACTCCGCTCGACTCTTTCTGCCAGAAACACCCTGCAGTCCAGGTTGGCTCCTCTCTGGTAAGATCTGATCATGTCGTCATGTCCTTTATTAATAGTAGTGACACCGCTGTTGTCCTCTATCCCGGTACAAGTGTGGGCTCGGTAGCGTCCTTTAGCGAGGTTGAACTTGATGCTGAAACTGTTTGCTCGGCTACCACCACCGATGTCCCCAGCCGTTTGAAGGCCATTGACGATTACCTTGTTTCCCATTGTTCGCATTTGTTTGCCGATGTGTATGATCAGCTCCGGTCCCTTCTTCACGAGTACCATGATGTGTTCTCTTTGCAGCCGACTGACGCGGGGTATTGTGATGTTTATCCACACATTATTGAGACAGGGGATGCCCGCCCTATTAAGCAGTCCGTTCAGCGACTCCCATTTCACACTCGCCCTGCCTTGCAGAGCTTGCTAGATGACTTACTGGAGCGGGGCATTATTTCGGAATCATCTAGTCCCTGGGCTGCCCCTATTGTTCTTGTAAAGAAGCCGGATGACTCGTTTCGTCTATGCATTGATTACAGGAAACTCAATAGTGTCACCGTTCCCGATGCTTATCCACTCCCTAATATTGCCGAAACTCTTGATTCTCTTGCCGGGTGTTCTCTGTTCAGCACTTTGGATCTAGCGACCGGCTACTGGCAACTTGCCATGGACCCAACGGATAAGCCCAAGACGGCCTTCACTACTCCTTTGGGTTTGTATGAATTCAATGTACTTCCGATGGGGTGTTGTAATGGTCCCGCCACCTTCCAACGGGTCATGGATAGATTGTTTGGTGATTTGACACATGCTTCCGATAGGCACCCAAGATGGCAGAGGTCGTATCTGTTCACGGGGGAGACAGATGAATCCCGGGACATACCACCCTGGGGCCTAATAAATTACAACTCCGAGGAGAGGGCAACTTTGTCTATGGTTGTTGTTTATTATTTTAGAACAAAGAGGAAAGTGCGTGCCATGGTATCTTTTCGAAGGCATAATCAAGAACCAGCTAATGTGGACTGGGAGTCCATTTGCATCATCCGATCAGCTGCTACAAGTGCCGTGAGCCAATGGCAAACACGTTTGACAGAGACTACTACCTCTACTGAATGCAACTTTGGCATGGCAGAGATCTACAAGCACGTTATCTTATCTATCAATAGAGTTGTATCCTCGTATGACTATGTGAAGTGTGAGGTCGTACTGTACTGCAGACGCGTCTACGACCTGGTTGGAAATGTACGCAACAGTTCCCACCCTCTTGACCAGAGATCGCACACACCCTAGGGTTTTGATGGGTTTGTACGACTCCCAGCTCTTGACTTTTGTTTGGTGTACGAGACGCATGCACAGTTTTCTTAGGGTGAGTACTTTTTCATGTAGTACTCAATGCGGCAAGCAGGACTCGCCCATCCGCCCCTCCCCAAATGGATCTACTCGAATGGTTGCGGAGGTAGGGGTGCTCTGGCGGGATTTTATGACATACACAAGCGCGCACACACGCACACAATATACACGCGCACGCACACACGAACGCACGCTTTGTCGCACGTCTTGGGCATGGTTTCGTGAATAAAAATAATAATTTAATGTTATAATTTATAGTATCCAAATGTTAGAGCAGCTTTACAAAACCTACCGTTCAATACCGGATAATCTTGTGACAGCTTCCTTGCAACACCCATGACTTGACCCCACTTCGTCTTGACGTCGGGAAATCGTTCACACCGGAGTTGGGACACGACTCATTGAAATCCAGGCCTATCTGCAGCTGGGAGCAGGACAGAGCTGATGGACGTCAGCAGCGGCTGTAGAACAACCATAAACGAGTCTTCTTTCTCCGCAGTCAGGCGGGACAGCAGCTTTGCAACGCAAGCTTCTTGCCTTCTGTGGGTCTTTAGCGGCTGGGATTCGGAACGCTCTGTAGAAACCATTGAACAAGTACTGCACTCTATCAACCCACACGTATTTCTTCCAATTCATGATTATTCGCAACTTTTTATGCAGTACGCGCACCAGATCAGAAGCCGCTAAGTAGCAAGGTTGAAAGTTTCAAGACAAAATTGAAAAATATAATAACATAGAAAATTAGAATTCAAACCATACCTGTGGCCCAAGCCAATACGGACTGAGCGTTCACGCGAAGAGAACGTAGATCTATGTCAGCTGAGGTTTCCTTAGGATCAGGAGGTGATTCTTGACCCGGATCTGGATCGCGATCAGCAGCACTCTCTGCCTCCATCACGATCATCAAATGCAACTAATTACTTGGAAAAGTAGTTCATTCTTCTTCTTCTTTTCGAGCTACGATTTCCCACGATCCTATCGAGTATCGATCCTGCACGAGTCAAGGAGTGCACTCTCATGGCATAAGTACGCGGAGTAGTTGGTTCATAACTCAGGGCACGCACCGGGGATATCTGAGGGAAAAGTGGGAGAAAGTGCCGCGAGTCAATCATAGTCGGCCCGGAAGGCCTCGTGTCGCCTCCCGGGTATACCACTCCCTGGTCAGAATATACTTAGTTTTGGAGAGGCGATGGAACAGGGAAGAGAGTCTGGCTTGACCCACCCAGCAGGAATTCAGAACCTGGGTGCGCTACAACACAAGCTACAGTACGCAGTAAAATTGTCGTACATGTATTTCCTTCGGATTTTTTATTTGAAAATTGGGTGCTCGAATCAGAAACAGCGAACTCGTCAGATCGTCTCCGATTCAAGCACACGGGTCTACCATCGTCTACGCCTGGTGTGGCAGTTGAGGGCAGGGAGTAGTAACTTACTACTTCATTTTTGAGAGCAAGATGGTCAGTGGAGCCGCAGATTCAGCAGGTCTTTGGCAGCACCGTACATATACAGGAGACCCATATCCTCGAATCAAGCAAGGACCCAGCAAAAAGTGGGTCGCGAGTATTTCAAAAAGCGTTTACCGCGCAGCGCTGAAATTTGGCATACCGTTAGCCGGCCGTATGTTAATGGTATTAAACGAAATCGGAACAAGTTTAGGTACAATTTCAGGGTGTTTCTGTTTTGGTACCCTGTGTCTCATTTGAGCACCCGGGTCTACGACTCCCTGGTTGTTACAGTCAACACGCCGCGCGGTGTTTGTCTGCGAAATGGATCCTCGAAATCTTCGAGTCATCTGCTGCAGATCATATCAGGAAGGCGACCGTGGAAAACACACATAATTCTTATACTGTAGATCTGCAGACTATCGCTGTCATGTCCAAGACTTCCCCGGGTCGGGATATGGATCCCAGTGTGATGCACCGAAAAAACCCAAGCCCGGAGGCATGGAGCAGCTGGATGAACGGGAATATGGTGAACGGCTGGGCCGTCCTTTGGATGCACTCGTTTCCATGCGACCTACGACAGTTTGTTCTTGCCTTGTACTTGTAGCGCCTGCACTAGTGGCTCACGGACCGGACGTCGTAGACTTGAGTGGACAGCCCTGCTACAAAGTGCTAGCAATGCTGCACATAACGTTGGTAGTCTAGTCTACGCATCGCGTAGATCTACCAGTATGATTATGTGTAAGCCCGTACATGTACATGATGACATTGTAGTATGTACAGTGTACCACATTCTTTGCAAGTCTTGACTCGAGTATGTTCTCAGCAAGCAGGGGTTTGTACAATCCCTAGTTCTCAGCAAATGAAACGGGCCAATTCTCCCACTTGGCAAAATGAACAAACTGAAACCTCGCATAACGTTGCTTCACATCTCCTCCTCCCTCCCTCCCTCACCACGATCAAACACACAAAGGCGCAACATAGCAGAGTGCCAGGGCTTCTACGGCCACGGCTCATCCTCATTGCCAGACATTGAAATAGGCCAAAGCGAATACGGTAGTAGTAGATCCGGCAGAAGTATCGGACCTCGGTGCAGGCAGTCGTTCAGGCTGTTGTGTTCTGCGCGAGTTCTGGCAGAAGCATCACATACCACACGAACCTTTGTTGTGGTACTGCTGGGGCGAACAACACAGTGGTGGGGGATGTAGTGAATCGGCCCATCCTGGTGATCAAGGTTCACTTCCTCGATAATGCTATTGGCTAACTGCTCTGTGATGGTACAATGATACTTCTCAAGCACTTGTGGTGTCTGCTGGAGTCGTTTGACTAAGGATTTGAGACGGCCGAAGGCGAGCTCGTAGTTCTCTGGTAGATTAGGTTGTGGAGTATGGCTATCTTTCCATGGCCAAGATACCATATATCGGCCGTTGATCAGTTGCAGGGAGCTGCGAAAGTGTTCCAGGGCAATGCCCGTTTGGTTTGCGAATTAAAATAAACACAACAACAATGTCGTCCGCTGTCTGCGGATCACTGATGTCATCGGTGATACCAATATCTTCAAGTCGCCAGAAACGTTGGAGATCAAATACTGGGTCTGGCAAGGAGGTAGCATCTGTGAGCATTATGTGGCCCGCAGTGTCATCTGTCTCTGTGTCAGTAGGGCCTGCTGGGACAAATCCCAATTTGGAGTTCACCAAGACCAGGCCATTGTTGAGTTAGATGTGACCGTTACCCATGATGGAGAAGTAGAAATCTATGCCGATAAGGAGGTCAATTTCTACCTCCTCACGCTTGGTGACAATGATGTCAGCTAGTTGGATGTTCTTGACTTCAGGGTACTGGTCGATGTCGATTGGGGATTTGACAACGGGACAACAAATCCACGGCATAACATTGGCGGTTACGGGCAAGGCTGATCCATCTCGACATTGGAGGGAAAACTCCACTCTCGGCAGGGTGACCGTTCGCTGGGACGCACATCCAAAACTAGCGATGGACAACACGTCTTCACCGACAGAGGCAGCTAACGATTCATGAATAAATGTGCGAGTTGAGCCGGTGTCAAACAACAGTCGGCAGTCTGAGATGTTGTCTTGCCCGACGACAGTTGCGATGGCGGTTGGGAGATTCACACCTTTGAACTGGACGTGCACCGTAGCGGTAGTATGTTTCTGTGGCCCTTGCTGCTGCTTAGTAGGATAGAAGGTACTTGCGCTGCGGATTGCAGTGATAGCAGGGTCTTCTAGCAGTACAGTCCTTTGCCCAATGTCCCTTCCGTAAGCATACAAAGCAGTGGTCTTGTAGCTGCTGCTATCTGGTAGAAACCGTGTTGAACGTTGGGCAGGTGTTCGAGAAGTGTTGCAACTTCCAGAAGGAGCATCTCGGAGTGGCGCGTCGCACAGAGGTAACTAACGTGGCTGCCGTTGCCGGAGGTTGGGAGTAGGCAGCATGAGGCTGTGCGGAAACAGGCGGTGGTCGTGGCAGAGTGCTCTCTGGTTTGCTGGCTGTGTCTCCTGCCAGTCGCTCGGCCGATTCACGGACCTCCAGGTAGATTCCCAGCTGTTTCCGCAGCTCATCAACAGTCCAACTCTGATTGTGGGGTTTCTGTGTCTCAAGTTGTACGATGACGCACTTTGGTAACTTGGAAGTGATGACAGGAATCAGCAGTTCCTGTTGCACACTTTGACCTTCCGCTTGCAAACAGCGCAAATTAGCCTCCACCTCGTTGTAAAATCTCCGCAACATGTGAGGTTTATTTGATGGCGCTGGCATTTCGGTAATTGCGCGGTATCGGGCTGCGATGATGGCATCCCAAGTTGGCTGGACGCTCGTGGTCTTGTACTAAATGCAAAGAAGAGCAATGTATTGGTTTTTACCAGCAGCAGTGGGCAGCAGCCGGACGTGGTTGTACGCTGTCGAAATGATGTCCTTCCGCACACCACCAGCGCGAAATACCTCGGCATCTTGATCGATGAACGAATGGCCTGGCAACCGCAAGTTGACCGGTGCATCTCACGCACTGCTAGGAAGATTGGTAGTCTGTGGCGGGCGCGACGTTGCCTCACTCTAGCTAGTCGAAGAAAGTACTTCCTATCTGTCATCATGCCGGATTTGATATATGGATCGTCAGCATATGGCTCTGGCTTGACCCACAACCAGCTAAACCGCTTGCAGGTGGCCCAAAACCGCGCAGCAAGGGCGGTGTTCGGACGACCACGATTTACCAGGGCCAGTGACCTCTTGGAGAGGCTCTCTGTTTATCGCGTGGACGGGGTATATCGCCAGAAACTGCTCGTGCTTGTATGGCGGTGCGTTCATAACCGTGCCAGTCCTGCTCTGCAGGCACTGTTTGTCCGCAACTGCGGGGCAACTCGCCTTCAGCGCAGTCTGGGCCTGCAACAACCAATAGCCAGAAGCCGAGCAGGCCAATGCCGACCGGCATCTCGCGGTTGCCTGTTATGGAGCCATATACCTGACACGATGCGAGCCATGGGCAACATCCCAGCATTCCGCCGAGCTGCCATTCCCTACACGTTGTAGACTGCTACACAGTTGGTCATACCATGGTATTCAGTACCCACGAACTTTGCAAAGCCGCGCCGATAATATGATAATGTACCGTGGTGCATGCACCGATGGTACCACCACTTCGTAGACTGCCTCCCGTTCATTTCTGTGCTCCTGTCTTTATTCTCGTCAGCTGTGTACATCAGCAGTTCAATTCTGTGCTCCAGTGCTCTTTATTCTCGTGAGCTGTGTACTTGTTTTGCTGTTTTTTGGTTTATTTGAATTCGCTCAGTAACCGTGTACTTCAGCTATTCTCTCCTCCCTCTTCTGAATTTGACTCTCCGCTGGCCTTCTCTCCTCCCATCCCCTTACATTGTATTGGGCCTCCGCAGCTCCCCCCCCCCCCCACGCACACACTACATTGTCACATAGCACAACTCAACCATTCGCTACACTGTTATTGAGCACTCCTGCTCGTTTGGTCTCGCGAATCCAAATAAAATCATCAATCATCCTTCTTGCCAAAGCGATCCTTCAATAATCCTAACGCTACGGGATAATTTGAATCGGTGGTGGGAATACCGGCAATAACATCCAGGGCCATGCCTGTCAAATGACTTCTCAAATACGACAGCTTCTGTACGGCAGACAGGCTTTGATTTGTACCGATCGCAGATTGAAACATGTCAATGAACTCAGTGAAATGAAGTATGTCACCATCAAACTTCCTGATTGTGAGCACGGGCAATTTCACAGATCCATGAGCACTCCGTGCAGGCTGTGCCGAGTTGGCCGCCAGCTGGCCAACCGTGCTGGTGTGCTTCCCAATGGCTGACAGCAACTGCTGTGTTTGTTGCTGAGTTGCGGTGTGCATTGTCAGCAGCTGCTGGACGTCAATTCCAGGTGCTTGACTGCTGGTACTGGTGTTCTGGGCACTGGCGCTGGCTGTGGCTCTTTTGGCTTGAGCACTCAGCAGGGATAGATTTTTGAAGTACGACGGTAACGTACAGGCAATATTTTCATACTCTTCTTCATCTTCTTTCTTTTTCTTTTTTTAAGTTGCTCCACTAGCCACGAAATCGTATAACGCAGCGCCGTACTTATGTAGGTCAGCATCCAACTTCGTGAGGGCATCTCTATGCTGTTCACAAAACTGGGTCCGAAACCCGACCCACTGGTCTGCGTCGTCAGATGGACAACTTTCTGAAACTAAACGTTGGCACTTCGTATCGTCATCGTGGACAGTAGTAGTAGTAGTAGTAGTAGTAGTATTCTTTTATTTTCCATCGGAAGCCTCAACAGTGATGAACACAACTCTTAAGGAGGCAGCCTACCCATAAATTTCATATGGCATTCAATTGACCGTAACTTTGGTGTTTCTCAATAGATTTGAGTGAAATTTTGACCACACACTCCTGCCACTATGCTGGCCCTCAGGACATGATTTACAAGTTCTTGCGCCTCACTGACAGGCTTTCCAGGCCGGAAAAACTCAAATTTCCGGCATAGTGCCACGGTGTGCGAGCCACCCAGGAGCCAAACAAATGCATTTACAATTTTTTCACATTTTCGTGCTCATTCTGTTCGTGCGCGGGACTCAAACCTAGAACAAGTCCAGAAGCAGCCATGGGTGATGGGGTAGAGCCCCTCAACGAGGCCCTGGAATCTGTCACAACGGAACGAGTGGGCGTTCTCTCACACACTCCCACAGACCCAAGTCAATTTTTGAATTTTTTTAGGTTTAGGGTGTGCTACGAGGTCGTACCTTTGATACAACATCCAGTGCTGGGACCTCCACAGCAAGCCATTTCCACAGCGCTGCACACCAAATCCAGGATACCCTCAGAAACCGGCAAAGACTACCACTCACGTTTCACTACTGCCTAGTACTGAATCCTACCTGACTTCTTCAATCGCCGACACGACTCAAACTTGCCAAAGTCACTAAATCATTATGTCAACTACAATAATCAAGCCACATATCTGCAACGTCACGAGGGTGCTGGCAAAAGTCGTGCAGCCCAATACGTGGCTCAAAAACCTGATTTTTTGGACTTGGAGCAAAATTCTGCACACTTTCACGTGTTTCCATGATACGACAAGTTGCGCACGGTCTGCTCACATTCAAATACAGTGCTGCCAACAAATGACAGCGTGCAACAAAAAAATCTTTCCTTGCAAGGGCACATTTTCGGCCATAACTCTTGAACGGCTGGTCAGATAGGGACACAATTTTCAGAGAATTTGCAGCTATTCTTGCTCTTTCAACTGACGTAGCACTCAATATGAATTTACAAATTCGATTTTTCAGCGAATTTTTGGGTAGTCTGCCACCTTAAGAGGGCCGATAACAGAGTAGAGGGGTGTGGGGTGAGAAAAAATAATAATAAGAGATATTTAAACTAAACTAAACTGATACTTGGAACAATAAAGCAGCAGTAAGCAGTAAGCAGTAAACACAGGTATACAATACAAGCGATGCAGATCAATGAGGCCGTTTGCTGAAAAGAAGATCAAAATACTTCTGAAAAGACGCTGCGTCTTTAAGCATGGTCCTAATGGGATAAGGCAAGAATTAAAGAGATGTTTTTAAAAACGAATTTAAACTAGGAACGCAGTAAACACAGTTATACAATACAGGCGGTGCAGATCAATGAGGGAGTTTGCTGAAAAGAAGATCAAAATACTTCTGAAAAGACGCTGCGTCTTTTAGCATGGTCTGAAGGTGCTTAGCAAATGTAGTGCGGTGCTGGGTGCGCTACTCCACAGGCAAAGAATTAAAGAACAGGGCAGCACGATTTGAAAAGGAATTGACACCGTCAGTCGTCCGGAATTTAGATATTGCAATAGCAGCAGTAAAAGAGCTTCTTGTTGTCCTAGGGCCGGTTGAAACTTGAGGGAAAAGGTCCGTCAGATTTGGGAGAGGGAAAACGACATGATTAACATGGATAAATTTAGCAATGCTACGAATAAGGTAATGTTCAAACGGATCAATCGACAATCTAGCTAACAGCGGCATGACGTCATCTTGTAGTTTCGAGCCACAAGCAGCGCGTACAGAACGACGATAAACGGACGAGAGTCGCTGTCGGTCCTTGGCGGATAGCTTCATTGCAAAGCAAGAGCAGCAGTATAATAAGTCGAATAAGGTAATGTTCAAACGGATCAATCGACAATCTAGCTAACAGCGGCATGACGTCATCTTGTAGTTTCGAGCCACAAGCAGCGCGTACAGAACGACGATAAACGGACGAGAGTCGCTGTCGGTCCTTGGCGGGTAGCTTCATTGCAAAGCAAGAGCAGCAGTATAATAAGTCAGGCAGGATAACAGAGAGGATAAACTGCCGTTTTGCCTTCAAACTTAGTTGCCGAAAACACCGTCGAAGAGCGCCAATTTTCGTGCAAGTCTTCCTAACGATAAAGTCTATGTGACCAGACCAAGAAACATCACTGTCTACAATGACTCCCAGGATTCTCGTGCTAGACACTTGAGTCAGAGGCTGTTGGTTAAAAACGATTGGAGTTGAGAGGGGTTGAGAAGACTTAGAAATCATCAAAGTTACAGTCTTTGTTGTATTAATGCGCAGCCCAAGCTCGTCTAGATCCACAGAAATTGCAGATAACGAATCAGTAACGGTAGCGACGGCCTCAGCTTGTGTACGTCTGCTGGCATACAACGTCATGTCGTCAGCGAACATCGGGAGCTTGCAAGAAAAGGCCTCTGCTGTCAATGGGAGCTTCCGCACATAGATGTTAAATAGAACCGGACCCAGAATGGTGCCCTGTGGCACGCCACTAGTGATTGCCACCAACGGAGATGTTCCAGTGTGGGTAACCACCCGCTGTTGTCTGGCACAAAGGTATGATCGGAACCAGGCCAGGGCCGCTCCCGAAATACCGACAGCTGCGAGAGCAAGAAGAAGCTGCTGATGCTTCACCATATCGAACGCTTTTTTCAAATCAATACAGACAACCGCCGTATGCAGTCCAGCGTCGCGCGAGACAAGCCAGTCGTTCGTAACCTTGGTGAGAAGCTGTCCGGTAGAACGGTGCTTCCGAGAGCCAAACTGGTCCACATGGAATGGGCAACGATCATTAAAAAAAAGATGTATACGAGAAAACACAAGCCCCTCCAGGAGCTTGGCTAGGATAGATGTTAAAGACACTGGGCGGTAGTTAGAAGGGCAGTCGCGGGGGCCTTGAGTTGACTTCAGAATTGGTGTAATGTTTGCAATTTTGAACAAGGATGGGAATTGACCAGACGAGAGGGAAGTGTTGAATAAGATAGCAAGTGATAGAGCAATTACGTCTTTTGATATTTTAAGTAGACACGGAAGAATGCCGTCCGGTCCAGGGGCTTTATTACTTTGGAGGTCACTGATCCGAAGCTTCACCTCTGCTACTGTAACGGCTGAAAACGTAGTAAGGTCGTCGGATTTAGCAGGTCCCATTGGGAGCTTGTAATTCGCTTCCTTATCTGTGACAATCAAGTGAAAATAGTCGTTCAATCGCTCAGGTGGGATGGTAACCGTTTGCTTCGGTGAGGAACGCTTTGTGATCATATTCAAGGCTTTCCAGAACTGCCGAGGCTCCCGTTCATACCGCTGGCACTGGTCTGAAAAGTATAGATTCTGTAGGTGTCGATACAAGTTATTGCACTGGTTGCGCAGCTGCTTGAATTGTACATATAGGCTCTCGTCTCGAAAGTTAGTAGCTTTTAGTTTCTTGAAGACCGATTTGCGCTTTCTAATCAAGGCAAGGAGGGGCGAGGTCATGAACGGGCAATTTTTCCGACGGGACTTCCTTTGTTTCCTGGTTACGTACGGTGCGATGATATCAAGCACAGCACTGACTTTCCCTGTCCACTCGTCGAACATCAGGTCTGGGGTACGGGATGTAAAGATATGAAGATCGGAGGACAGCAGCATATCGCAGAAACGCTGAGCGTTGAAGTTCCGGTAGTCTCTGCGTGTTTGATGGGTAGTAGTATTGCTCCGCGCATCCATGATGGGCACTGGGACGGAAGTAATGACGAGGCGATGGTCTGAAAACTCACAGTCCACGGCAGAGGCTGACGGAACTCGATCAATGTTCGTGAGAATACAGTCAATGGATGCACGGGTAGAGCCTGTTATTCTTGTTGCTTCAGTTACTTTATTGGCCAGTCTGCACGGAAGTAGCAACGTGTCTTTGAGATGGTGGAACGCACTGGACGTCTGACGCAGAAAGTCCACATTTATGTCACCTAGCAACACAATATTCTCGCCGTCCAGCTGCTCGGTGGATGTAGCGAGCCGATTCCAAAACTCTACCGGCTCGGATGGGGGACGGTATATGCAACCAAACAAGGTACTATCTTTGCCTGTGCCAGCTCTAAGCCACATCAACTCTAGACTGGAGTGTGAGTGGTCCAAGATGTGCTTAGCCTTAACATGTTCCTTTACGAAGATGCAGATCCCGCCTCCTTTACGACATGGAGTGCAGGAGGATAGGCAAGTGCATCCATCAGCGCACGGCCTGTCTCGACGTAAGAGAATTGTGCCTGGTACAGAAACCTCAGTGTCCGAGATGCTTGAGTCGAGCCACGTTTCCGTAACCGCCAGCAGATCTAGGCAGTGCTCATCTATTAGCTTAGTTATAACATGGGTTTTATGTCGTAGGCTGCAAATGTTTATGTGGCCAACATTTAGTCGGTTGGATGGATGAATTGTAGAGTAGAATGCTGGGGTTGAGGGATTTGGAGACGAAGGGGTGAACACAGGAGCATGCGGGTTCAGGGGCTGTGAATACCGGTAGGTGGTGTGTGGCATTATGTGAGTGCTGGAGCTGTGCCGTCGACAGTAGAATACAATGCACTAATTTTATTTGCTAAAACTCGGAGACTCCCTGGATACTCGGACATGGTTTCGGCACCAATTTATGTTGCGACTAGACACTCTTACTTCAGTAGTTCCACAACATAACTAACTTCATAAGGACTGGGATTAATTCTCATTCAGTACTACCTGACTTCCTCTAATCTCTGATCATCAAGAAGCGAGGTAAAACCATAAAGCCATCAAAACAAACAAAAGGGCTAATGCTACGTGGACGATAACGTCACACAAACCTACACGACAACGTCACTTGACAAGAGTAAGTATTTTGGAGTACATGTAGGTTAGGACATTAGCGTTTGTACATCATGGCACAGCACTTACACGTACATGTACACGTACATGTACAAGTACAGTACATGAATGGTTGCCACAGTCCAAATTACTCATTCAAGCCTTGCGAAAAACTACATATATACAATAGTCTTTCAAAATTCTTTGCTGGTGGGACTGATATACGTATCCCAACCCCTTTAGGAATTGCATCAGCGCCAAAGATCAATCAGGTGGTGGCGCTCCCTCAGATGCGGAGACTTCGTAATGTACACGATGTAGATATAAAAACAAACAATGGGAGGACAGAGAATGTGCTTTTACTCCGAGTTTCACGCACTCAGCGATCATCAGAAAACACTGAAAAACAGTAATGAGAAATCTGGATCAGTATTGGTTTAATAATATATACTCACAAAGCAAAGTGTTAAATAGCTGCAGCGTGGCGCAAATCTAAAAGTTGTGAATGGCGGCAGTGCAAAGCGTGAATGACTGCATCACGAGGCAAATCCAAAAGTAAAAGTGTGAATGACAGCAGTGGTGAAAGGTGACAACCACTGGAGCCGGTCTCTCTGCTTTCAGTCTACATAATTATACGTTCATTTGCTTACTTTGCCTTTGTGCGACTGCGACGTTGTGGCATTTAGTGCTATCTTCTTCAGTTTCACGCACAACCGTGCAAACATCAGACAACATGATAATGGTGGGTATTCCGGTGGTTGTAGAGCAAATTGTAACCTTTCCCAAATCGTTAAAACAATGCATGCATACATCGTCCACACCAGTGAAGAAGAAAAAAATCGATTTTTTCGTATTTGTCCCTTCATTAGTGAAGGTTCAAGTGCTAAAATCCAACGACGGTAGCGACATTGTATTAGAAATCTCTGAAGTTGAAATCAATACCAGTCCCGGTGGGTTGACTTTACGTGTAAACGTCTACCTCCGTGTACAACAGTTTCTATCCTACCGACTGAGCGAGAAATACGTGCCGTAGAATGTACAATTGTAGTAGAAAAGGGTTACACGAAGAGATTTGGCCTGGGGCCGATAACTTCACGTATGTAATGTGCTAAATCCAACGCCGACACGGACTGGGCCAGGTTTTCATCTGTAGTGAAAACTCCGATTCATCAGTTATAACTCGGATGCTGAGCCAGTAATACATGTATTCTGAATTAGCCCCATCCCTCACACAAAACAAGTCAACAAAGAGGCATCTTTGGATTGAGGAGTGCTGGTTTCGAAACAACTGGTTTGAAGCTCAAAGTAGAGCTGGTGTTAGCTCAGAGCAGAGCTGCTGTTAGCTCAGAGCAGAGCTGCTGTTAGCTCAGAGCAGAGCTGCTGTTAGCTCAAAGTAGAGCTGCTGTTAGCTCAAAGTAGATCTGCGGTTAGCTCAAAGTAGAGCTGCTGTTAGCTCAAAGTAGAGCTGCTGTTAGCTCAAAGTAGAGCTGCGGTTAGCTCAAAGTAGAGCTGCTGTTAGCTCAAAGTAGAGCTGCTGTTAGCTCAAAGTAGAGCTGCTGTTAGCTCAAGGTAGAGCTGCTGTTAGCTCAAAGTAGAGCTGCTGTTAGCTCAAAGTAGAGCTGCGGTTAGCTCAAAGTAGAGCTGCGGTTAGCTCAAAGTAGAGCTGCGGTTAGCTCAAAGTAGAGCTGCTGTTAGCTCAAAGTAGAGCTGCGGTTAGCTCAAAGTAGAGCTGCTGTTAGCTCAAAGTAGAGCTGCTGTTAGCTCAAAGTAGAGCTGCTGTTAGCTCAACGTAGAGCTGCAATGCTAAATGGATGTAATATAGCGCAAGGCAGAGCCGCAGCAAATAGCTAGATAACACCATTTGTGAGAGTGGACCCGATTAGTGGGTACGATAATTATGATGGTGTGAATAAGTTGGATAGGGAGGGATGGTGGGAAAAGAAACACTGCTGAAGCACGATCCGTTGTCTGGAAGAGCACAACAGGGCAAGCAAGATTTGTTTTTCTTTTCCGCAAAATGGGCTGGTGCCTTTTGTGATTACGCAGCAAAACAAAGCGCATGACGTCAGTCTTGAATGCAGTACAAAGCAATGCAGTGCAGTGTGTGCGCTAGTTCGGATTGTTGCTAACAAGTACTAGCACAGCTAGGACACCATTAGCCCCATCCCTCACACAAAACAAGTCAACAAAGAGGCATCTTTGGATTGAGGAGTGCTGGTTTCGAAACAACTGGTTTGAAGCTCAAAGTAGAGCTGGTGTTAGCTCAGAGCAGAGCTGCTGTTAGCTCAGAGCAGAGCTGCTGTTAGCTCAGAGCAGAGCTGCTGTTAGCTCAAAGTAGAGCTGCTGTTAGCTCAAAGTAGAGCTGCGGTTAGCTCAAAGTAGAGCTGCTGTTAGCTCAAAGTAGAGCTGCTGTTAGCTCAAAGTAGAGCTGCGGTTAGCTCAAAGTAGAGCTGCTGTTAGCTCAAAGTAGAGCTGCTGTTAGCTCAAGGTAGAGCTGCTGTTAGCTCAAAGTAGAGCTGCTGTTAGCTCAAAGTAGAGCTGCGGTTAGCTCAAAGTAGAGCTGCGGTTAGCTCAAAGTAGAGCTGCGGTTAGCTCAAAGTAGAGCTGCTGTTAGCTCAAAGTAGAGCTGCGGTTAGCTCAAAGTAGAGCTGCTGTTAGCTCAAAGTAGAGCTGCTGTTAGCTCAAAGTAGAGCTGCTGTTAGCTCAACGTAGAGCTGCAATGCTAAATGGATGTAATATAGCGCAAGGCAGAGCCGCAGCAAATAGCTAGATAACACCAGTTGTGAGAGTGGACCCATGAAACCAGCACTCCGTTAGCTAAGCACTATTGACGCACAGCAAGGGTCAATTATGTCAGCACAGGCAAGCATTGCGCAGCTAGAGTTCAGTAGCTCATTACTCACCCGAGTTGGGGATCATGGCATCCATGGCACGGCAGCAAGCCGGGACGATAGCTGGCGCTTAGCGCTTGTTGTAGTCCGGATGTAGCATAGACACGCATCGCTCTTTTCACTGACCTACCACTCGGAAGAAGGAGTCGGGGCACTAGCCATAGCAGCGGTGGTGGCTGCACCAATGTGGACCGAATGCCCGGAGTAGTTCGACTGGGATGGTACACCGGCCGCAGCGACAAGAGACCATACTGTTACTGTGAATGACTGCCTGGTCAGCTGCTGTCTGTTCGAGAGTACGAACAAGAGTTGCTCTGGTCCCTCGCGACGAGTGACAAATGGGTAGCTAACAATGGCACGGACCGGGCAGTACGGCGGTACAGACGGGCCAATGTCACTAGTAACGCCTTTACCGAATGGGTCCGTCTTGGATGAAAGCAGGAAGAGTTGCAGGTGTCCGTCACCAGGGGAGCTAGTACAGCCCCGTGTGATGCCATTAGTGAATTCAGCACACCGAAGAAATCCAAAGAAGCAGCATGGCGGCTTGGTAGAGCAGCTTGTCATGGCCATTCAGGATACTACTTTTCCGGCGTGCATCCGTCAGGTGTCGTAGGATTGGCATAGTTATAGGAAGGCGAGGGGTGAGTACAGCTGTACCATGGCATCGCTGGATGCCCTTCAACACCCTCTCCAGAAGCCACGCATCTACTAAGGGGCCGGCAAACCCATTCTCAAGGTGGGCTTTATGCACCGCACTCGCATACACAGATACAGTTCAAGGCACGCTGATCATAGTTCACGCATGAATGTGTGTCCAGGAACGATGACTCGGGCAGCAAAAGTGAGCTTCCCCAGGAGGGACTCGAGTTGACGCTGGCCGATGCTGCGCTCGCTGATAGTAGCCATGAGTGGCGCACGGATCTCGGACAGCTTGTCCTCTGGTAGCCGCAGTCTAGGAAAATACCAAGGAAGGTCAATGATGGTGATGGCCCTTCGAGCTGGGATGGAGGAAAGAGGAGTGCCGAGATACGTGAATGCCCGGAGGGGGATGGTGAGTTGCTGGTTGGCTGCAGCCGAACCAGTGGAGATATCGAGAAAGTCATCGAGGTAATGAAGCCGGTGATCTATAGCAAACTTGTGCTGCATGATCCAGTTGACTGCTGTGGCTACTGAGTCAAAGACGGCTGGGCTGGAGCGGAGGCCGAAAGGCAGAAAGCGCTCGTAGTAGTAGGAGCCTTCCCAGCGAAGTCCTGACGGCGGACTGGGATCTGCCGAAATGCACTGCGTACATCGAGCTTGGACAAATACACAGGCTGTGGGCATGACATGATGATGTTGATCGCGTTGTCAATGCTCGCGTGGTGCAGAGAGAGTGGCTCGGCAGGAATGCTGTCGTTCGCGCCGGTGCCTTCCGGACTAGACAGATGGTGGATCATTCGCAGCTTGCCGTTCTTTTTGGGGATGGCACCAATACCAGAGCGGCGCATGAACTGAAATGGAGGTGACGGAAATGGGCCTGTGGTCTCGCTGCGGGCGCAGGAAGCAGCTAATTGCTCGGATATAAATGCCGAGTGAGTGAAAGCCAAGGGTAGATTATTAGAGAAAACCGAAATGTCGTGTTGGCCGGCAGATCCAAGAGTAAAGCTGCGGCGCAGGCCATGGAGAACATACACAACACATTATTGATATGAGTGGTTACGTAACAGGCGGGCAAAGTGGTCAGCTAGCAGTGTGGTGTCTGCAGAGTGTATAGGAAAGAAGCTACGTACCGAGTCAAGCTATTCAGTAGCCATTCTGCTAGGGGCGGCGGGGTGGCCGATTGGCTCCGCGCTGCTGCTGGTTGCACATGATGCATGGGTGGTCCTTGCCACACTGGCTGCAGGTGTGGGAGAAGCGGCACGACGACGAAGAACAGCGACCTTCATTGAAGTTGCGGCAGATTTCTTGGCCGTCGCTGGTATGGTTGCGACCACTGGAGGTAAATGCTGCTGGCTTGGGGACGAAAAGGACACAAACCGCCCCTGGATGGGCCGTCTTACATTGAGCGCATTTTGGGTGTGCATGGCCTGTGACAGCTATCTGCCATAGGTTCACGTCGATGGTGTCCAACCTCTTCGTGCCTGGTTACTGGGCCACAAGCAGCCGCAGCTGGCGGTCGTACTCTAGCCACGCGCTTGGGAAGAACTGGCGGTTAGCAGTCAGGATCAACTGCTGGTACGCAATCAGTTCAGCAGTTCAGCAGTGCGGTGTAGGGCAGCAGCCGTGATAACAGACATGTATGTGGTCCATGCCTCGAGCCGGGTAGCTACATGTATAATTATCGTGAACCTTGCGACGCACCTGCTTCGCGTACGGTCATCCGACTCAACGATATTTAGCTGGCTATCGTTATTCGGGCTGTGCACCAGCCGGAATGTTGGGCCGGAAGTGTGCAAGAATTTCAGGCAACAAACTTGAAAAATCTACGAACTCCCCTCGCAAGATACGTTCTTGCACAGCCTTGGGCACAGCTGGTGCAAGTGGCTGATCGGGTGGGTTACAGGAGCTTGGCCTGGCGTAGTGGCGGCAGCAGCCGCATTGCCTTGGCCTTGGGTGAGGAGCGGCACAATGCTATCCGATAATAATAAAATGGCGGCCGACAAAGCCGACTACACCTCGTCACGTAGATCTACGGGAGCGCAGAGATCCGTTGAGCCCGCGTCACCTGAGCTGGCGGAGGAGGCATTGGTGCAAGTCGGGCTTCTGGGCTCGCGAGCCGTGTCCGCACTGTCATGTTGCTGGTTCTCCTGGCCGGAGCAGACCTCACTACCAAGGGCTAGTTGTGCCAGCAAACGGTCCTGTAAAATACTTTTACTAAGTTTCCTTTCGGATTCAAGCCGCGCTGAGAAGGCTCGCCGCGGGGGCTTGGCAAGGCATTGCCTTGACAGTGTCGACAGTTAGGTCAGACGTACTGAAGAAATACAGTGTCGAGGTGACACTCGGGCTGGCAGAAAAGCTACGAAAGGAAAAGAAACACTGCTGAAGCACGATCCGTTGTCTGGAAGAGCACAACAGGGCAAGCAAGATTTGTTTTTCTTTTCCGCAAAATGGGCTGGTGCCTTTTGTGATTACGCAGCAAAACAAAGCGCATGACGTCAGTCTTGAATGCAGTACAAAGCAATGCAGTGCAGTGTGTGCGCTAGTTCGGATTGTTGCTAACAAGTACTAGCACAGCTAGGACACCATTTAAATAGCGGAAAACACACGAGGACAAGTTATGAAGCAACTATCCACGACTGTAACAAGATATAAAGCAGTCATAAAGTGCGATAACAGGGCACACCACTACAAACCTACTGAGACATGCAACGACTTGATTGACGAGAAGAACATGAAGCTCACCAAACTAGCGCACAGAATTCATGCGAACACTAAATTACACGTGACTATAAACACGATGATGCAAGTGTATATGTACGTCATCAGTGCCGAAACCTGTGATACTTCAGGTGTCTTTTTATCAGGTATTGAAAAGAGAATTGAATAGAGTGAACGGAATATTATATTATGATAATGGTGTGATGTCTTACTTGGTGCAAACCGTGCACGTCACTTCCTTGTTGGTGTCGTAGCTGCTGGGGATATCTGTCGTGTCACCTGTTTCAACAAAGTAAATGATTGCTCCGTTGACGTTTTCCTGTGTGTTCGGCACAGCCTGCGGATCACTATCCATACAGATATACTCTGTACGATGATGGATACTGGACATGAGGTAACCCCGGTAGTTCACCGTCCAGCCATCCGGACATGATAGCCGGGCTGGAAGCATCAGCTGTGCAGATGTCTCGCATACTGAACAAGCCGGAGTGTGTTGGTACAGTGCCTGGAAGTTTGGCAGCTCTGAAAAGTCAGTTTGGAATTCACTCGAATGCAGCCTATTGCCCTGGGATCCAGGGACGAACGCACTGTATTCCGGTTCAAACGGCAGACATTGGTAGTCGCTGCCCCCTCCTATGGTCGAAAAGAATGGACCTGCCATGATACCGCTGTAAAGGGTTAGCGAAGAGTTGCAAGCTTGCCGGCCCCAATGCGTGTAGGTTGTTTTTGCTCGCTCCACCTGATTCGTGAGATTCACCTGGGAGCTCTCCAAGTTGCTGATCAGAACGGTTGTAGTCTTCATTTGCTCTGAAAGGGCACTCATGTTTCCCTGGAGAATTTGCAGACCATTGCTCGCGCTTGAAGCCGCTTCTTCTAAGATCTTCACATTCTCTGCGGCCGTATTGAGCTTGCTTGAAACGTTGATGAGCTGCCCTGCGACAGTATTTTCTAGGCTGCTCAACCGCACAGTTTCATTGGCTTGTGTCCTTTCCAGAATGCTGAGTCGCTCACCTTGCTGTTGTTGCTGCCCTTCCAGGTTGTCGAGACGGGCGGACACATTTGGTCCTGGCCCTTCCAAGAGGCTGAGGCGCTCCGAAAGATTAGTCTGTTGCGATTCCAATACGCTAGCCATAGCTGAAACGGCATTAAGTTGCGCAGATAAACCGTCATCGCGCGCGGAGAGCACTGCGGATAGATTAGAAACCTGCTGTATAAGCGCCTGCACAGCGACCTGTAACTGCTCGACTTGAGGAACAGTGGCGAGACTGGGATTAGGATCATCATCACTGGACACAAAGTACTCTCGTCCGTAATACTCGGGTAGGTTTTTACTCTCACAAGCTGGACATGACGAAAAGGCATATATCACCAGCAGTGAAAACAGAGGCGAATTTAGTTTCTGCATTTTCAGATTTGCAGCAAGTATATGTACCCCACGAAACATAGGAGAAAAAGCGTCTAACGTCTACTCGTAGTAACGCGTACGTAATGATTCTACGTTTGCCCATGTGCACGAGATTTTATCCTGTTTTGCCGTGCACATCCGGGCCTGGGACTAAGTGCGTTAAGAGGTGTCTGTAAGTGTATAAAGACACGCCAAGAACACACAGGTACTTAAGGAAGCTCCAACCTTCGGCGCTTCGCAGCCGGTCTGGCGCTCTGTTTTTAGGCAAAAGTCTTGTTTTGCCGATAAGTGCGAAAAGTTGGGAAATTCCCATCTCAACTTACATGTACATGTACAAAAATTTGAACTACGCGATCGACAGTCATATCAGGGAATAGGGCGGATTAGTAAGACGAAATTCGCGTTCGCGTTCGCAAACATTTTTCAGTTCGCGAACTGGATTGCGAACTTTCGCATTTTTCGTTCGGAAAAGTAGTCGGAACACGAATAGCAGATTCGTGTCAGAACAGTCATAAATTTGCTACGCTGTACTGTCTGTACATAATGTACGTCGTGTCAACGTCATGCATGTGCGAATTCTGATTGCTAATCCTTCTCATAACGCGAATTCCGTCACTGAGTTCGACTTTCCTTGGAGAGCGAAGGTTATGCGACAGTTCACAGAATCCAATTTCACAGTGTGACGTTTCACAGATTCCAAACTCACAGAATGACACTTCACAGAGTGCCAGTCTCACAGAATGCACAATTCACCGACACCCAATTCAACGACAACCCAGTTCACAGACTGACTTATTCACAGACAGTCCATTTCGTCGAGAGTGGACAAAAGTGGGAAAATGCGGCTCGATCCTCGTCAGGACGGGTAAGTTTCATCGTGATAAACAATAATATCCACGCCAGAGGTGACATCAACGCATTTAGTTTGAAATTCCCCGGAGTTAAATTAAGTGCACAGGCTGCTTCTTTCATCTCACCCAGATCATTTTATCGTCGTGTCCAGTCAAACGGACTCCAAGAGTGCTACGCACAGGATTCACAATTTGCAATGGCCCTGTAGTATCCCTGACTGTCAGTGATCACACAGCCACATCTCTACCAGTAGTTACATTGTAGTTCACAGGTACATTCTATCTACATATACACACATGTCAGTGCTTCTCACGCGCAACCACGTAGGACTAGATAGCCCTGCTTGCAAGACCGGTACGGCATGACCTATCGCATTCATGCTGTACTAATACATTACATTGATTCCTGTATAGTCTGTTCCCCATCACTGACCCTTTTGATCCCTTGCAAGATGCCTTCCCGGTTCTATGCATCCAACCGCTTTCTTCCCCGAATCCATGTTATTGTTCAGCCCTAGCTCACACACATTCAAATGTCTTTTCCTTAGATCTTCCAACAGTTGTCTTCCTAGTAATCTTTATGCCCCATTACCCTGCCTGCCATTCACATTCGTTTCCTCCGTACTTTTAGATGTAATTCCTATTGCATAAGCGTTGCTCGCCACTTAGGTCCATTCTCATTGACCCTTTTGATCCCTTGCAAGATGCCTTCCCGGTTCTATGCATCCAACAGCTTTCTTCCCCGAATCCATGTTATTGATCAGCCCTAGCTCACACACATTCAAATGTCTTTTCCTTAGATCTTCCAACAGTTGTCTTCCTAACGAAGTAGCCGTGAGGCATCCTGCAGCTTCATAACTCGAAGGGAATTGGTGAGCACACATGCTCATTCCCTGGGCACTGCAAATTCACAACTCATTTCATTTTACAGAATCATTTTCAACGTTTCGGCAAATTGCCATCATCATGATGCAATATGAAGTGGAAGTCTGCCAAGGAGCAGTTATATACACTAATTTGGTGTTCTTACATGTAGGTGTTGATAATAATTATTTCTATGACTACACATGTTACTTCAGTGCTAGAAATATGACATGCCTAAAACTGGTGAAAGATCACAAGTTTTCACTGACTCATATGCTGGGTGTTGGTTAATAAGTTAGCACAGCGCAGATGCCACCAGATGAGAAATGTCTGAACAGGTTTCTCGCAAGCAATACACGAATGTGACCATGTCAGTGTCGCTTGAGACAGAGCACGCACTTTCGCGAAAAGCTCTGGTCATTCTCTCGGGAGGATTACATAAGGATCCGTACCGTGAAGCGTTGCGTAGCCACAGAGGAGCGCATCGATACGAATGCCAGGCTAGCCCGGAAGCTTGGCAAGCTTCGTGCAGAAGCTGGCCAGCAAGAGCATGAAATTACGCAAGCCGCATCACAAGACCAGCTTGGCGCTCGGACCAGTAGTGCGGCGACATGTGATGGATCCAGTATCCAGCGGGCATTGGTTGTGGATGATTGTGCGCCGGACAGCACCAGGCGGATTCTGGAGCTTGGGCCGAGCTTTGTTCCTTCGACAGGCAAGTTTTCGGATCGTGAGCGTTCGGAGGTGATTACGTCTGTCGAGCGGATGGCCTACACGTTGCGCTGGCAGCAAGCCCAGCCTCAAGGGGTGGAGGTTCCAGACAACGAGACTGTTTCTGACACGGTGGGCGACAGAAAACTCTGGAAGCTCAAGCAACGTGGGTTTAAACAACCGCCGAAAATGTGTGACGATGAAGAAAGGAAGCTTGCGAACTTCAAGGACGATGTTCTCGCTGCCTACACCAAACGCAAGCCACCGACGTCTAATATGACCAAGGAGGAACGAGAGGAGCTAGCCAGATTCCGCAAGGACACCAGTGCAGTCATCAAACCGTCAGACAAAAGTAAAAAGTTGGTCGCACTGAAACAAACGCTCTACCTGGAGAAGGCAGACACATTGCTATCAGATAGCGCTATGTACGAAAAGGTTGACCTAACAATAACCGAGTTCGAGACACGGGTGAAAGCTGTCCTTGGGGACAGATGCAAGAACATGGATTCAAAGCTGCTGAATTCGATTCTCCCCAATGATACAAGATTCCCCGAGTTCTATGGTCTCCCAAAGGATCATAAACAGAACCTACCCCTACGACCCGTCGTGTCAGCATGTGATAGTCCTGTCACGGGCATATCAATCGTACTAGAACGCATTCTACACCAGTTGCTAGACTTCGTCCCAGCACACCTCACTAATACGAATGAAGCCCTTGATGACATCCGCGATTTATTCCCAGATCTCAAAGCTCCAGAGGGGACAATTCTTGCCACTTTGGATGTCGTGGGCCTGTACCCGAGCATTCCAATTGAAGAGGGAGTCAAGGCAGTGGGAGAAATATTGGAACAGAATTTCAAAAGAATCAACATGTTCGGCCTTGACGTGTGCGAAGTCAAGGACTTGCTTCAATTCGTACTCAGTAACAATTTCTTCAGATTCGGGCGACAAATTTACCACCAGCTAGAGGGAGTTGAAATGGGCAATAATCTAGCACCACGATTCGGAATATTGCTCATGCACTCTCTGGAAACGCGCCTTCTTGCTGATTCACCGGTTCTGCCTGTGCTGTACAAACGGTACATTGATGATGTGATCATTCTCTGGACCCACGGTGAGAAACGCCTCTTGGAGCTAATACAGCACTTCAATGCAGGACACAACCGACTCAAGTTCACCTACGAGCTCAGCAGTAGCAAAGGCTGGATTGATTACATGGACGTGACGATTGCCATACAACAGTCGGGCCAGATGATGTACAAGCTCTTCCAAAAGCCATGCAATAGTGGATTGCTGATAGACTACGCATCTGCTGTGCCCCATCACATCAAACTTGCCGTTGCCAAGTCTCAATTCTTAAGAGCACAACGTCTGTCTTCCAATGACACCATGTGTAAGGAAAGTGAACAGAAAATTCAAGACCAACTTCAACTCAACCACTATCCAGAGAGCCTCATCATCAATGCCCGAGAAGCAGCAAGGAAACCCAAGCGTCGCCGCCGAGGTAATCCATGTTCTGCGTTTCTGAAGCTGCCATATAAGTCGGACAGGGTGCATCACAGCGTCAGCAAAGCTATCCGGAAGCACAAGTTACCAGTCCGGGTGGTTTACGAGCATGCGGGTAGCCTCAAACGTCAGCTCTGTCACTCAGCACAAAGTCCGCCCAGCTGCATTAAGGAGCCCAACATCAGAAAGACAAAGAGAAGAGGACGCCCAATGGGACCGTGTCTGACTTGTAAGTCGGGTGGAGTGAAAATATGTTTGAAGAAGAATGTGATATACCGGCTGCAATGCAAGTTGTGCAGGGAAAAATACATCGGAGAGACGGGTCGCACACTGGAGACGAGACTGGAGGAACACAACCGTGAAGCTCGTAGGCGCACTGTGGATAAGCCATGGGGTGACCACATGCGAGCTAAGCATGCAGGGATCAACCTAGGTGTCGGGGACAGCATCTTCTCGGCAGTGTCTGTGGTTGCAAGAGCCAGTGACAGGGCAAGCCGCAAATTGCGAGAGGCAGTGGAGATCAGAAACGAAGGCCCAGAGATCAACACCAGTGCTGGATGGTCATTACTCTAAAACAGTCACACCACACTGGCTATCTAGGTGACAGTATTTTCTGGAAACCACTGACATGGTCACATTCGTGTATTGCTTGCGAGAAACCTGTTCAGACATTTCTCAAGTTATCTGGTGACATCTGCGCTGTGCTAACTTATTAACCAACACCCAGCATATGAGTCAGTGAAAACTTGTGATCTTTCACTAGTTTTAGACATGTCATATTTCTAGCACTGAGGTAACATGTGCAGTCATAGAAATAATTAGTATCAACACCTACATGTAAGAACACCAAATTAGTGTATATAACTGCTCCTTGGCAGACTTCCACTTCATATTACATCCTGATGATGGCAATTTGCCGAAACGTTGAAAATGATTCTGTAAAATGAAATGAGTTGGGAATTTGCAGTGCCCAGGGAATGAGCATGTGTGCTCACCAATTCTCTTCGAGTTGTCTTCCCAGTAATCTTTATGCCCCATTACCCTGCCTGCCATTCACATTCGTTTCCTCCGTACTTTTAGATGTAATTCGGGGGTACTAATTCCTATTGCATAAGCGATGCTCGCCACTTAGGTCCATTCTCCCCCCCCCCCACACTGTTTCTTGTCCTGCTGTTCTCCTGCTTTCTTTTGCCCTCACTCCCAGCTGCTCTTTCCCCTGGCCTATATAAACCCATCATTCTTTCTCATTGCTTTGTGGAATTAAGAAATGAAGCGTTCAAGCCCAAGAGCTTGTTTTCCTCCCGCTAGTGCTGTCAGCCTGTACCACTTTCTGTTGTAAGTCCAAAGTGCCTCAGACACGAGCAGGCTGGCAGACACTACAGCCCTGCGAATGCTGCCAGCGTTGGCTTTCGTACCAACTGGGGACGTGGCCACTTACTTCGAAGCGGTGGAGGATAATTTCCCCGAAGACGCCGAGGCGATCCTCACCTACTTCGAGCATTCGTACATTGGAACGCTCCGCCCAAATGGGCAACGGCGGACACCACTGTTCCCGATTGCGCTGTGGTACCTACACGGACACCACTGTTCCCGACTGCGCTGTGGTACCTACACGACGGCACTCTGATAGGAGAGGACAGCACAAACAACGCCCAAGAAGGATGGCATCGTCGGTTTGCATGGATAGTCACCTGCCACCATCCGACTATTTGGAAGGTTATCTATCTAGACCAACGCATATGGCCGATTGGTTTACAGGCCTGCCTGCGAATCATGAGGTCCCGAGTTCAAGACCCGCGCTGGTAGCAGGGAGCGTGTAAAAGACTTTTTACGCGTGTTGAACTGCGCCGACACCCACGGTCAACTGGGTACTCACAGCTCGGAGTGAGAATAACAAGGATGCAGTTTACGGGGTTATGGGCCGTTACACGCCCGATTGGTTGAGAGACTAACCTCCTCTCCCCTGACTCACTTGTGAGGTCTGCATTCGCCACTAAGGTTAACAGGCATAGTGGTGGCCTGCGGATGCGAAGGCTAGTTTGGGTGTTTCCGAACATTCAAGCGATGCCGACGCGGATCCCGCTAATATTATTATTATTATTATTATTATCTAGTGTTTGAAAATGGAGCAGGCCACCACCGAACGAGAGCTTGAGCGGCTTGTGACAGGAAACTCTGGTCCTAAGCGGAAGAAGAGATATCAGCAATGTGATGAACGGCTGAGGGCTCTGCTACAGTCCGTGAGCGGCAACCACCAAGAGAGTTCCTCCGTGGAGTAGCATATAATCTGGCGTTCAATGTTGTCGAATAGGCGGAACGGCTGAGGGCTCTGCTCCAGTCCGTCGAGCAGCGACCACCAAGAGAGTTCCTCCGTGGAGTAGCGCATAATTTGGCGTTCAATGTTGTGTATAGTAAATGACCATGTCACACGTGCATACTCTCATATTCTTCATATTTTGCTTTCTTTCGAAAAAATGCATTTTTGAGTGCATGCCTGATCAAATTCGGTGAAAAGGGGCTGTCGATGAAAACAGTGCTCTGTGAACTGTCTTTCGGTGAATTGGGTATCCTGTGAAATGGGCTGTCTGTCAAAAAGGTAGTCTGTGAAATGTCATCCAGTGAACTGTCGTTCGGTGAGCTGTCATTCTGTGAATTGGGTTTCTGTGAACTGTCGGGATACCGAGAGCGAACGCGACCGCGAATTTCGTCTTGCTAATCCTCCGTACGGTTTCATTCTTCGCCTGTTGTCTTCCCTAAGCCCCGGGCTCCATCGAGGTTCCTGTCGTTCTCTCTTCCGTTGTGGCAGTGGGTATCGCAGGGCATGTTTTCAAAAGCATCGCTGGTGCGAGCAAGAAGTTGACTTCGCAGCTCGATTTCTCGTGATCCTGAATAATTTTGCTTGACGAAAAAATGACCAAGGAGAACAGAGCCAAGCGTCTCGATGGCTGTGTAACACCAGGGACCAAAACCTACTGCAAGCGCGTTTTGGAGTGAGAGAGAGAGACTGAAGTGGGTGCACAGACTCTGGTAAGTGGATCCATTTTCTAATTGTCAAGTGGCGAAATATATTGCTACGCTGAAAACATTGCAGTCTTGAGTGAGTGGTAAATCGTTGGTGAGCTACTACTGATCAGTGACTTTTTTTACGAGAGCCACGTAAACCCATCATGTGTGAGCCATGAATAAGGGGAGTGGTGACGTGGTCTGGGATGCTCTGCCGACCTTGGGTCTCGGCTTCATCACAACCAGGCGCGAGAGAGAGGGAGAGGGAGAGGGAGAGGGAGAGGGAGAGGGAGAGGGAGAGGGAGAGGGAGAGGGAGAGGGAGAGGGAGAGGGAGAGGGAGAGGGAGAGGGAGAGGGAGAGGGAGAGGGAGAGGGAGAGGGAGAGGGAGAGGGAGAGAGAGAGAGAGAGAGAGAGAGAGCTGGGAGGGTTGGGGGCAAGAGAGGGGGAGAGAACTAAATAAAGTATAATTATATAATGCGTAAGGGGTGCACATTCAGATCCAGAGAAAAGAGTAAGCAGGGCACGAGGCGTATGGCAATATGCAGCAGTGTGTGGGCAGATGTGCATACATCTTACAAAGTGTCAGTGCCCAGTGCCATTGCTGGGCACGGAGGTGCCGGAAGACAGACACTTTGAAACTTTGCAGCCGTTTCCGGTCTGGTGGCTGGCTGAGAACGGCGGGTGGCAGGGCATTCCATACAGGGACAGCACAGGTGGGGAAAGCTCTATGGCAACTTTCCCGGCTATTGACAGGTAGCCCTGTCTCAAGCTGGTAGTTATGCATGTCGAGACGGACGAGAGAGAGACGAGTGGGTCGAACTGGTCGGGGGCTTGAGAGGGAGGCAAGAGCTGGCGAAGTGGGCTGGTAGGATTGGAGCACAGTAGCTATGTCTATCGCCATTATGCAACAGACGCCGCACGCTTACATACGGAGATACACTAAATATACATCAGGTAAAGTTCCGTGTTAGCCGGGCAGGGATACTACAATAGGTGCTCAATGCACGGGATCTATTAGAAAGATCAAAAAATAAAACAAGAATAACAGACAACAGCGATAGGTTTGTAACTCATGTTCGATGGTAAGTGCTAAATGCACGGGATCTGTACAATGCCTCTGTCCCATCCGTTATTTACTGTGTACATCCTGGCACAGCTCGCGCCACGCAGGCCAGGTGCTCCAGGTCTGCCAAGTTCCTCAGACTCCTCAGTCCTGCTGATTCTAGGTCCGCCGGTAGTGTGGACACGATGGTTGTCCGTGGCCGCCCTCGCCATACCTTGTCCCCACAGGTGAAGTAACTCCACATAGCGAGGGCGGCAGGCGTGTCCTGAGGGAGTATGAGGATATGCCCAAACAGGCTCCATCGGGATCGCCGCATGAGGGCACGTTTGGGCTCTGCGTGGCACCTGCCGTACAGCGCTCTGTTTGGAATCACCTGCGGCCAGCGGATACCCAGGAGACTCCGAAGTAGTTGTCTGCGATGGGACGTATCCAGGCGCTCCCATGCTGAAGCCGTCAGTCCCCAGGTGCCTCCTTTGTACGTTAGCACAGGGATGATAAACGCGTTATAAAGCCTTAGCGTTAGACTTTCGCTGATGATCGATCGACGACACCATACAGTGAATAGCGATCTGCAGGCTGCCGTTGCTAATTGCTTCCTTCCTGCAACATCTTCTTCGTCGCCGGAGGAGTGAAATATGCTTACCCTGCTTACATGTAGGTATAGCGAAAATCTATGGGAGTCAATACTATCAGGGAGTGATAAAAATATTAGCTAATAAGATACTCATGTACCTGCAGCTCTAGTGCCGGGTTGCACGCCTACCAAAGTACAGTGCTGGCAACTGAAATCCGACCACCAGAACGGTGCGCTGACATCGCAAAGATCCGGCAGGGGATTGTGACGCTACGAAATAGAGGCCGCTAGAAAGTGAATGCACCGCACCGCCCAGGGGGGGGGGGTTTCAGATGCCACAGGTTTAGTTAGAGAGCTCGCCGTCACAACATGAGGTTGCACGCTCCACTCCCAGTTAAAGCTACTTCGAAGTAAGATAATTATTTTTCAATTGCACGGAAAACAAACTGACTTTTGATTACTTGACCTGGGTTCGTGAGGCAGAAGGACAAGAGAGTAGATGACGAACGCCCTCACTGTACTTCACGCAGTGACACAGGAAGTCTTGAGCCCACCCTGGCCAGATACCTTTATCTTGTGCTTGGTCCTGCCGCAGATCGCGAGACCCATGGTCGGGGAAGGTGGACCCAATTCACCAGCACGCTGCTCCGGCTTCCCGCTGTATTGTCATGTCTTCCCTTTGGTTCTGTCTACCCATTCCGTTCTCACCTGGTAGTGTGAGTATGCGCACAGCAAACAGTACGTGTGCTCGATAAACACAGCCATACCGGGGACTCACCTGGATCTCGGAGGGACTTTCCCTTGCCGAGGACTCACGCTGACATTAGCCGTGTGTAGGTCCACCTTACGCGACGGGTCGGAGAATGAGTACTCGACGAACACTTCCTCAGTGTTGATGATCTCCAGCGACCGCTTGACTTTGCGACCTACGCACGGATGAGTGTGTATACGGGCAGGCAAGAAAGCATCACAACCACACGGTCATAGTGATCGGCCGAGGACGTGGTGGTGGTGGTGGTGGTGGTGGTGGTGGTGCTGCTGCTGCTGCTGCTGCTGCTGCTGGTGGTGCTGGTGGTGCTGGTGGTGTTGGAGGTGGTGGTGGTAGTAGGGGAAGTCAACGCAGAATTCGTTTCAGAACGGCTGGGTTGTGTAGTCAAATAATAATAATAATAATAATAATAGTTACAGTTCGCATGTCACTCATGGAAGGACCCATGGGCTTAACGCATCTGTCAACGAAATCCAGGCAGAAGAGCCGACAAAAGGCATCTCATTATTGTTAGAACGTATCGCAGTAAGAACAACTACGCAAGCGCAGCGCATTTTTCCACAAGCATCAGCCATTCTTTCTTGTCTAGAGCCAGTTCAAAACAGTCAGAAATATCAATATTGGCGTGCTTTAGATCATTTTTAATATTGTCAATCTATCTGAGATGGGATCGGCCACGTGGGCGCTTGATGTCCCGGGTATTCATGAATTGCCATCTCCAGTAGTCAAATACGTGCAGTAAAATTCGTTTTTGGTGCCCCGCCACAATGTTGGTCGCGCCAGGAGAAGCTTGTCTTTTGGGGTGAAAAGTCACCCCGGTGCTTTCTTTGTCAGAGTCAACACTACACTTTGTTCTGTAGCGTTATGAGTTGTGTTGGAGTAGAAATCCAGTGCTACTCATACACAGACTGCTACGCAGTTCCATGAATGACCGTAAAGCCCTGGGTTTGGAAGTAAGTTCAATGATCACGTTTATGTTTATAATGCCCAAAAAGTAATATCACGATCATGAATCACAACGGATGCATACACTGACTACAGCCAGTTACCAGGCATTCAACAAGTATTGCTTGTTCCGCTACTCTCTACCTACATTGTATGTACTGTTTGGTTTTCTGTTACTCTCTAGCTGCATGTACATTAGGATCAGGTTGGTTATCAAGCTGCAAGCTGCAAGCTAGGTCAGACACTCACTTCGCAGCGCCACTTGAAACATTGGTAACAGTGTCATTAATTATTATGATCAGTCAGCACCATTACACAAAGGTCGTTGACGATGCGAATTTCTGCACTCACATCACTATCAGCACAGCGAGGACAATTCTTTGTGTAGTGGCGGTGACTAATCTTAGTATGAATTGAAGGCAGTGCACTAGTGGAGCCTCCGTGCTCTAAACAAAGTGTCATGACACACTTAGAATCCAAATACCCCTTCAAGTACATGTACATTGTGCATTGTACTCTGCTTGCTTTGTTTAGGAATGGGTTTGCTCCCACACTGGAGCTCGCGCTATTCCGCCGACGACTTGACAAACAAACAACTCGTGAACACCAGATAGCAGCGTGAGTCAGTTATCGCTCCTGGACCATAGCGCGAGCTCCAGTGTGGGAGCAAACCCATTCCTAAACAAAATCATCGCCGAAGTCGCAACCTCTATTTCGTACTGTTGTGCCCAGCGCGGGCGTGCGACTAGGTGGTTTGGAGGTGACAGCGTTGTGAATGACCGAGGGTCCTCTTCGTCTGTTTTCACCGTCCAGGAGCGATAACTGACTCACGCTGCTATCTGGTGTTCACGAGTTGTTTGTCGCGCTGGAAACGGAGTGTCTCTGTAAGTTTGTATCCCTGGTGATGTTTGTGCCTGGACAGCACTATATAAGTGGTGCTCTTCAGGCACAATCTTCCTCAGCCTACTCAAGCTCAACTGATGAGGGGTGAATTCCCCGAAACACTGTGTATTGAGCAGGGAGTGGTGCTTTCTTGCAGGTTTGCCGAGTCGAAAGTTCGATGGACTTCTCGTGTTCTCTGGATGGCAGTCGTGAGTCAGTCAAGTGTCAAGTCGTCGGCGGAATAGCGCGAGCTCCAGTGTGGGAGCAAACCCATTCCTAAACAAAATCATCGCCGAAGTCGCAACCTCTATTTCGTACTGTTGTGCCCAGCGCGGGCGTGCGACTAGGTGGTTTGGAGGTGACAGCGTTGTGAATGACCGAGGGTCCTCTTCGTCTGTTTTCACCGTCCAGGAGCGATAACTGACTCACGCTGCTATCTGGTGTTCACGAGTTGTTTGTCGCGCTGGAAACGGAGTGTCTCTGTAAGTTTGTATCCCTGGTGATGTTTGTGCCTGGACAGCACTATATAAGTGGTGCTCTTCAGGCACAATCTTCCTCAGCCTACTCAAGCTCAACTGATGAGGGGTGAATTCCCCGAAACACTGTGTATTGAGCAGGGAGTGGTGCTTTCTTGCAGGTTTGCCGAGTCGAAAGTTCGATGGACTTCTCGTGTTCTCTGGATGGCAGTCGTGAGTCAGTCAAGTGTCAAGTCGTCGGCGGAATAGCGCGAGCTCCAGTGTGGGAGCAAACCCATTCCTAAACAAAATCATCGCCGAAGTCGCAACCTCTATTTCGTACTGTTGTGCCCAGCGCGGGCGTGCGACTAGGTGGTTTGGAGGTGACAGCGTTGTGAATGACCGAGGGTCCTCTTCGTCTGTTTTCACCGTCCAGGAGCGATAACTGACTCACGCTGCTATCTGGTGTTCACGAGTTGTTTGTCGCGCTGGAAACGGAGTGTCTCTGTAAGTTTGTATCCCTGGTGATGTTTGTGCCTGGACAGCACTATATAAGTGGTGCTCTTCAGGCACAATCTTCCTCAGCCTACTCAAGCTCAACTGATGAGGGGTGAATTCCCCGAAACACTGTGTATTGAGCAGGGAGTGGTGCTTTCTTGCAGGTTTGCCGAGTCGAAAGTTCGATGGACTTCTCGTGTTCTCTGGATGGCAGTCGTGAGTCAGTCAAGTGTCAAGTCGTCGGCGGAATAGCGCGAGCTCCAGTGTGGGAGCAAACCCATTCCTAAACAAAATCATCGCCGAAGTCGCAACCTCTATTTCGTACTGTTGTGCCCAGCGCGGGCGTGCGACTAGGTGGTTTGGAGGTGACAGCGTTGTGAATGACCGAGGGTCCTCTTCGTCTGTTTTCACCGTCCAGGAGCGATAACTGACTCACGCTGCTATCTGGTGTTCACGAGTTGTTTGTCGCGCTGGAAACGGAGTGTCTCTGTAAGTTTGTATCCCTGGTGATGTTTGTGCCTGGACAGCACTATATAAGTGGTGCTCTTCAGGCACAATCTTCCTCAGCCTACTCAAGCTCAACTGATGAGGGGTGAATTCCCCGAAACACTGTGTATTGAGCAGGGAGTGGTGCTTTCTTGCAGGTTTGCCGAGTCGAAAGTTCGATGGACTTCTCGTGTTCTCTGGATGGCAGTCGTGAGTCAGTCAAGTGTCAAGTCGTCGGCGGAATAGCGCGAGCTCCAGTGTGGGAGCAAACCCATTCCTAAACAAAATCATCGCCGAAGTCGCAACCTCTATTTCGTACTGTTGTGCCCAGCGCGGGCGTGCGACTAGGTGGTTTGGAGGTGACAGTGTTGTGAATGACCGAGGGTCCTCTTCGTCTGTTTTCACCGTCCAGGAGCGATAACTGACTCACGCTGCTATCTGGTGTTCACGAGTTGTTTGTCGCGCTGGAAACGGAGTGTCTCTGTAAGTTTGTATCCCTGGTGATGTTTGTGCCTGGACAGCACTATATAAGTGGTGCTCTTCAGGCACAATCTTCCTCAGCCTACTCAAGCTCAACTGATGAGGGGTGAATTCCCCGAAACACTGTGTATTGAGCAGGGAGTGGTGCTTTCTTGCAGGTTTGCCGAGTCGAAAGTTCGATGGACTTCTCGTGTTCTCTGGATGGCAGTCGTGAGTCAGTCAAGTGTCAAGTCGTCGGCGGAATAGCGCGAGCTCCAGTGTGGGAGCAAACCCATTCCTAAACAAAATCATCGCCGAAGTCGCAACCTCTATTTCATACATGATTATGAAAAGAGAAAAGGACTTATGGATACGAAGTTAAGAGTAACTCTCCATCACTGTAACATGATACTATATACAGTCAGAAAGTGCAATAACTAGGCACAAAACTGACAGAGTACTGAGACATTCGACGTCCTGACACCTAACTTCAACACATCTCCGTAGCGCTAACATGTCATGCATGAGGAGTACTGTAGGAGTTTGGCTTTCGGCTTGTACAATTCGTTTTCGCAAAGCTTCCCTTTCTTTACTTATCTTTGATATTTATGACCCACCCAAGTTGGGTGGTGTGCTGCTTTCCTGCTTCGAATTGTAGCTAGACCGCTTTGTCAAATATCGTACTGGTCTCGTCATCGTCCAGTAACAATTGACATTCTTTGTTCCGTTGGGACTGTAGCTTTTGCTCGTTTTCGTTGCGCTTGCCTTCCCCTCTTTGGTCTTTCCATAACCTTGAACCTTCCAAGTTGGAACGCTGTCGGTTAGCGCTACGGAGATGTGTTGAAGTTAGGTGTCAGGACGTCGAATGTCTCAGTACTCTGTCAGTTTTGTGCCTAGTTATTGCACTTTCTGACTGTATATAGTATCATGTTACAGTGATGGAGAGTTACTCTTAACTCGTATCCATAAGTCCTTTTCTCTTTTACATTTATTTATGGCTCAACATCCGAGTTTCAAACATGATTATGAGTGCACAATTGATATATTTCATTGCTATTTTACGACTGTTGTCTCGACGTCGGTTATTTAAATAATTTACTTTATTTTTATTTTTTATATGTAATGCTGTAGCACTTCTTTTCTTCACACTTTAATTATGCAGATATTTAATGTTTGAACTCGGATGGTGAGCCAATATAGTTATGATGAAGAAAGGAAAAGGACAAAATGTTACGAGTTTTGACAAACTGTCCACCAACGTAACCAGCTCTTATACAGTCAGCAAAAGCGACAAAATGGCACAAAACTGACAAGGAGTACTGAGACATTCGGCGACCTGACACCTAGCTCTAACACGTCTCCAAGGCCCAAACCAACAACCTTCCAACTTGGAAGGCTCAGGTTCGGAAAGGTCCAAGAGGGGAAGGAAAGCGCAACGAAGAAGAGCATGAGCTGCGCATCACGGCAACAAAGAATGCCGAAAGTTACTGAATGATGACAAAACTAGTAAGACCATTGGACACACCGGCCTACTACAACTCGACGACGCAAAACAACAGACCATCCAACTTGGGAGGCTCAAGTTTATGTAATAAACATAGAAGGGGAAGCTAAGCGAAGACGAATTGTGACAAACCGAAACGCCAACATCCTACTGAACTCCACTCTCAGTACTCCTTGTCAGTTTTGTGCCATTTTGTCACATTTGCTGACTGTATAAGATCTGGTTACGTTGGTGGACAGTTTGTCATAACTCGTAACATTTTGTCCTTTACCTTTCTTCATCATAACTATATTGGCTCACCATCCGAGTTCAAATTTGCACACCTGATGAGCCGTCATGACCTATACGGCGAAATGTACGTCATGTGGAACTACCGGTACTTGTTATTGTACATAACTAGTCCATCATACATGTAGATGTGGTATCATACATGTAGATGTGGTATCATACATGTAGATGTGGTATCATACATGATACCACATCATCTACTTGAAGTAGTAGTTACAGTGGTGGACAGTTACTCTCCACTCGTATCCATAATGTCCTTTTCCTTTCTACGTTGCACCTAATCCTGCCCATTGTACATGTACATAATGCCGACTATTGTACCTAATCTCGATCAGTGTTCTTCTGAACACCAGCTTTGGCTGCCTAGGCAAGAACTTGCACAAATTTGTCATTGTCACAACACAAGAATTCGAATACAATAATTATGAAAAGGTGAACAGAGGGAGAAAACACAGAAAGGTTGTGCACAGAAAATACACGGAGGAAGGTGAGCCAGGGCATATTTTGTTGTTACTCAGACTTTCATGGTTTGACAAGCAATCATTCGAGGCCAGTTAATGATGACTGGTCGCCAATACTTGTACCTACTCCTTGGGCTGGTTAGTGCTCTTTAGCTAGTGATTTGGAGCATGGGTGTAGCGCAAGATCGAATATCCTAGCTGCAGTGGATCTATCAAAACAGGGTTACCATGTGGAGTTCATTCACCGTCCGTAGAGGGTTCAATTTGCCGAAAGCAAAGAGGAGATTCGGGAATGCACAGACAGAAGAACGAACAGGTGTTTTTTTTTGAAACTCTGAGTTTCACGAACTGAATCCGTCATCAGACTTTTCAAAAAATAGATACTGGCCCTGGCCTGAAAGTACTGTTACCATGGGAATGTGGCAAGCCCAGAGTTACCGTAAGCCCTAGAACAGCCAGCGGTGTCATTTGACACCGAGCGTGTTTAACTTTTGGAATTACTGAAATATGGTTAATCAGAATCAGCTCAAATCTCGTGACTATTCCTAATTTTGCTTTCTGTTTCGTCTGCCATATACCTTTGATTTATAATTGATGAGGTACCATAACGGCAAGTATGTATACCTAGAACGGCCAACCGGTGTCATTTGACACCTCCACTAAAAAAAGCCATTATTGCAAGTAGATGGAAACGATTTGAAGAGATTTCGAAGGCGTCGGTCATATTGAGTTGCTTGTATGCCGACCAGACAAAGGAAAGTTACATGGCAGGAAAACTTCTGAATACAGGACGAAATAAACGATCAACATACAAGTATATGATACAACCGTCGAGCGAGAATCGCGAATTTGGAACGGGTGAACATTAGAACACAGACTACACAAAACACTTCGCCGACTGTCCTTGATACTGTCCATTCCCTTTCATTTTCCTGAAAACTGTCCCAGAAGAGCCATCAGAGTCTGACGGCGAACTACATGCAATCTGATGACCATCAAAGCAACATTCCCCACAACATCTTCATCTGATGCATCTTCAAGTGTAGTGACCATTGGCAGGAGTGGATCTGTTGTGTCATATGATGATGTAACTTTGGGTCACAACAATGGCAACTGGGCACCTGTGAATTCATAAAGTATTGAAGTTTCCGAGCTGCCAGAAACGGACAAGTATTGCGGGTAAAACCAGACGAGGGCTTATGAGAAGCAGGTGCAGGAGTGGTGGAGATCAGAAATCAATCGTGTAGAGGAAGAGGAATCACAACTCTGCAACCTGGATATGGTTCACCGCATTATCGCAAGGATGGTGATGTGTGGGTTATCTTTTACAACTACTGGACGCGCTAATGAGGCTCTTGAAACAAACCTCTTTGTCTCTTCCACTTCAGCCTAAACGGGCAGGCAGCCGCTGGGATGCATTCTCCCGCTTTATTGGCTGCGAATGCTGCAAAAGGTGATCACTAAGTAATAACTGATAACTTCATCATAACGTGTTATAAGTACTGCTCCAGAAACTCTCGGAGAAGGAAGATTTGCAATAGGAACCTTTCTGGTAAATCGAAGTGAACTACCATCAAAATTCATTGCCAAGAATCGAGGATTGCATTTTGTTTTTTAAGGCTGCATTGTGGGATGCAAATCTGGTGGACGTAGAAGGTAGAGGCGGCAATAATAATCAATGGTACTTTGAATGGAGGCCACTGCGAGCAAGATACTTTTCATGGTTAGAGTAGGAAGCCAGCATCGTCTACTTCTAGGAAAAGACGAGATATATTATGTCCTTGACCGTTTCGATCGAATGTGGTGCATCTACTCAACAAAAACTATTCCAAAAGATGTCCCCTGCAAGCTAGTTAAATAAATGAATAGATGTGACAGGCATCAACAGCATCACAATATCCAAGAACTTTACTAGCACATGGACTTCCAGGAGAAAGTCCTTTCCCTCACTGGTCAATAAGCGCGTAGATCATGGCACTTGGTTGCCAAATGACAGCCAATGAGAAGAGAAGGGTACACCTGTTTGAAAGAGGCTAAAACATAGTCATTGCAAGCCCAATCTTGCACCCAGGCCTAGCAGCATATGTGACCGCCTGGTGAAAAAAGGATGCACGCAGTCAGTCCATGGTTGTACTTGTCACTGTGTTGTTCATCAGTAAAGGTCGAGGAAGAACGTTATACCAAACAGTGGCGTGTCCAGGATTTGGCTGAGGAGGGGGGGGGGGGTTGCGGCTGGGATCAAGGCAAGATGGGGTGGGGTAGATGACATGCTACTGTCCCAGGTCAGCCATTTTGAAAACCGATGTCAAGAAGCTCACACACCACGAGCAGTATTTTCTGTACACGCAGCAACAATGTAGACCAACCTTGTAAACTAACTTACCCGTATTATCTCTAATATGAGCACAGTCTCCAATAATAGAACACCTTAGGGCGGCATTCAAAAAATAAAGTGCTCAGTCTCCATTATAAGCACACTGTGTAAATTCATTATCTGTATCGGCGAAAAAACCATGAAATGTGTGTGTCTGACATGAATTTGGCATGGCAACATGCCTCTGAAGTCTGAAATGATGTTGAAATTAATAATAATGGAAGTCTCCATTATTAATAGCACGGGGCGGAGGTACATTGAACAAATAAAGGACCGTGCTTATTATTAGAGATAATACGGTAAATAATCGACGTGGAGACAACAATTTTTATAATAGCAATAAAGAGAACACATTCTGCAGTCATCGCCACACTACAACGAAGTCATGAAAGTTTACCAGAATTAATTTTCTTGTCACATTCATCAGTGGAAAGTCGTGACTGAAGAGTAACCGTGCTGAACAATGATTAAATATACATTCAATGATGTGTTACGAGAACAAAATACAGTGCCAAAGTAGAATGAGGGAAGTTGGTGCCAAGTCAGCAGGATTGGCGGAGGTCGGGACATAGCGGTGTGCCAATGACTTGTGGGAGCGTAGCTCGAAAAAAATTAATTCTGGTAAACTTTCATGACTTCGTTTGTGGCGATGACTGCAGAATTTGTTCTCTTTATTGCGATAATACGGTACTTCAAATTAATTGCAGTTGACTTGCTCACATACCGGCAAATATTTATACGAGTCCAACAATTACTCACCGCTCAAAGCATCCTTTACATAGGGAGCGCTAGCGGTACTTGTCACCGTGCGCTGTTCTTCATGTTCTGGCTGCTCGCTGACAACAGGTGCTTCCACGTCTGGCGGAGTGTGACTGTCAGTCCGCTCCGAAAGTTCAACTGGAATAACAGCGAATTCATCACTCCCACTGTTTCCTGTTGGAGCGCTTTACAAAAAGTCCAGGCTCTGCTGACTAGAGCTTGGCCTTTTGGGATGTCGCTGAGACATCGAAGAAACGTCTTAGACTAGAGTCCACCAAAACACGATTCGAACGAGGATGATCGCCTGAGCCCTCGGCCTCGCCGGGCTTCGGCATTCGAATCGTGTTTTGATTGACTCGAGGACCTTTCTTCGATGTTTGTACGTTGAAGACGCGTCGAGCGCGTCCCAGCAGGGATCACACTGTACAACAGTACAGTCAGTGTACACAGTCAGGCCACCGTGTTTCTGTGGCCGTGCATATGCTCACTGTACGAGTACTCTGTAGACTGTACTGTACTTTTTTTTTTTTTTCACTGAGCCTCTTGTACGGGCAAAATAACACATTTTGTGAAGAATCAACACATAAAACGAATCATCAGATACAGTATTACAGAGTCTGTCACCATGGTCACTCAGTAGGATCACTGCACTGTGCAGGTTCACTGGATGCGTGCCTCCGCCGCCACTAGCACAGCAGGGGACTCAGGCATGGCAGGAGCAAACATGCTCCTTGAGCCACACAGGCACATAGCACCACAACGCACCAGGGCAAACCCAAGGCGGCAGCGCAGCAAGGAGATAATCTGCCCGTATGGCTCCTTACTCTTCTCAGCCAGGAGAGAGGCGATCCGCGTGAAAAGAGCATTGGCATGCTTGCCATAGCCACCAGAGGCAGAGAGCACAACGGGCACGAAGGAGGCATGCTCAACTTCACGTACTCGCTCCTCGTACTTCCGGCGCTTTTCCTGTTCATGGCGTCTGTAGCTAGCAGCGAGGGAGGTGGCACGATTCGAAGACGCAAAAGGGTTGAACACCCATACATCAATAAAGATGCGCTCGAATCGGCCACCCCACACGTACACACCACTAGCCGCAACGTCCAGCCGAGCTTGCTCCTCCGTGACAGCTGTACGATGGCGGAAGGCCTCTCTGGTGACGGGCTGGAGGTGGGGTTCCACTGTCACGTTGTGAGCGACCTGCCTTAGAGCTGTGGCGGTGATGTCCCTCACCTCGTTATGTCGCAGCGTCGGGAAGCCACCAAACGGGCACGACAGGGCGTGACTCACATTCAGCGGCTTACTGCACACGCGGAGGCTTGGGAGCCGAGGAGGTGTCCAGCCGTACTGGAGGCACAGGCCATCCCGGAAATCTCCCTTGCTGAGTGTGAAACCATGGCGGCTGAGGGGGCGGCAGGTCAGCCAGCTGGATGCACCCTTTTCTGAGGCCAGGTCGAGAACAGGGGCCAGCTCCCGGTGATCCGAGCGAAGAGCGTCAGCCATAGACTTGAACGCGCTCCGCTTCTCGGCCCGAACCGTCGCCTTGTCCGTCCGGAGCTGAGTCAGAGAGTCGCCAAGAGACGACTCCTGCTCCAGCAGGCGAGACACGAGGCTAGCCGTGATCCTTCGGGATGAGGTGTACTGTTCAGCCACTGAACAAGACTGTACTGTACTAGTCTGTAGTGTGTACAATCACCACCAGCCCGAGCACCGTAGAGGGGACGGTTTCAAATAGGACACCGGTTGCAAACCGGAACGGACTCAATATTCACTTTCTCTCTTGGTATTTTGATTAGAAAACATATGTCACAGTGAGACTACGATGTGTTGTTATACTCCGAGCCAAAATTTCATGGCTCTGCGATGACCAGAAGCGCCATATCAAGCAGGTGAGTTTTTGACGTGTTGCTTCGCACTGCGACTTGAGTTTTACGACTTTCGAAAAATCAACTACTTACTTCTTGTCGCAGGTAAACAGCGGCTCGCCTCTCGCCAATAAAGCACCGCATACCAACAATGGTGAAAACGCGTCGGGGACTCGTCAATCCAGACCCACAGATCCAACGGTTGTCGATGCAGCAGAGACTACTGCGTCTACGGTTGGAGGACGGCAGTTTGGACGATGAAGGCAAACGCAGAGCTAGAGAAGAGAGGAACAGGATTTCCCACCAAATACGACGCAGGTGCTTGGACAACGCCAACTCCCAGCTGGATAGAGCAGCAGAAGCTATTGAGCGCGCTCCCGACAGCATCAAAATGTACCAAGCAACATCAGTCTTCCGCAGAGAAAAGCAAAAGAAAATCATTGTGGAGTCTGTGGACGGATTAGTCCTTGATCGAGACGTCGACAGAGCTGACCGCGTCCGTGACCACTTCAGCACACTGTTGTGCAATCCCACACCAACAAACCATGTGACGACACCGGAAGGCTTGGCGACGCCACTGTCAAACCCAGTAGCAGTACATGAAATGGAAGCTGCACTGTCAAGAATGAACAACCAGAAAGCTGCAGGACCTGACGGAGTGCCAGCGGAGCTGCTGAAATATGGAAAAGGATACTTGTCACCCTTGATCGTCGGACTCATAAACACAGCTGTTACCAATAACCAAGACATATCGCAAGTCATTGGAGCTGGCATATTAGTACCACTAGCAAAGCCAGGAAAACCCAGAGGTCCAGTAACAAGCCTAAGACCAGTTGTTCTCCTCAATACCATCAGAAAGGCTCTATCTCTGGTTGTACTCAAAAGAATAGCCCCAGCCGTCGATGGACACCTTGGCGCGATACAATCAGGTTTCAGAAGAGGCAGGAGCACGGCAGACGTCGTATGGACACAGCGTTGGATGAGTGCTAAGACACAGAGGCATCCATTCACCTACCACATGCTGGGAATCGACATGAGTCGTGCTTTTGACACTATCAACAGGCAGCGGCTATTGGAAGTGATGGATGGAGTAGTTGGCCCAGACGAACGCAAACTCTTGCGACTGCTCCTGGAGAGAACTACCCTCGTGGTCCGTGTTGGACAGGTGACCTCAGAGTCGTTCAGTAACACAGTTGGAACACCACAGGGCGATGGCCTAAGCCCAGTCCTGTTCACCTGTTATCTCGAAGCGGCCCTGAGGGATGTCCTGTCCCATCTGCCACCCCGTCCAGAAAGCGATAGACTACTACCCCATGAGAGCAGGTATGCTGACGATGTCAACTACTACAGCACAAGTCTAGATTGGTTACGAGCTGCACTGCCGATCATTGCGAAGGTCCTTGAATCCTGGTCGCTGTACGTAAACACCCAGAAGACGGAATGGGTCACAATATCGTCAACAACAGAAAATTGGAAAACAGTAAAGCAGCTGGGATCACTCATGGCAACTAACGAAGACATCCAAAGGCGAAAGCAGCGGGCAACGATTGCCTTCAAGAACATGTACACTCTGTGGCTGCGGAGGGAGCATGTCTCAGAAGCTCGCAGAGTTCGCCTCTACAACGCATATGTTCTGCCGACCCTATTGTACAATTGCTGTACGTGGGGATCAACAAAGGCAGTCAGTGACAAGCTGGACGTGTTCCACAGGCAACAGCTTCGCTCGCTACTGGGCATACATTACCCCAATCGTATCACAAACATCGAGTTATACCGGAGATGTCAGAGCCAGCCCATCTCCGAGGAAGTCCACAGACGAAGAATGACCATGCTGGGACATGTCCTACGCCTACCCGAAGACACACCACCGCAACAAGCCATGGCACTCTACTTCAATCCACCGAACACAGCCAAGCCAGGAAGACCTCTGACTACTTTAGTCACCCAGATCCAGCAAGACTGCGTCCACAGACAAACGCCACTCAAGAGGAGCCCGCATCTGCAGAGCCTCCGGCAGAAGGCATCCGACAGGCAAGTGTGGAAGGCCTTCGTAAAAAACGCACAGTGAACACTGACGAAACAGAAGTTGCCCAACCTTCTCAGTGCTATTTGCTTATTGTCGATTTGTAAACCGTACCTTGCAGTCCATGTCTTCCCTTGTCATCATCATAATAGTATAGTTTTGTCTCTCTCCTTCTATTGCTCAGGAACACAGAGGCGGAAAGAGGCTGGTCCTCAAGTACGCGAAACTGTTCATAATAATAATAATAATACCAATCAAAATTAATGGAAGCACACACAAGGCTTATTGTTACTCTGTACTGGCCGTCGTGGAGCGATAGCAATTACCTAATTTCAGACCCAGAGTGAATTTGACGTGCACTCTAAAACGTGTCCGGTTTGGAGCCACCTCTGATTTGAACTTTTTTGAAGCGAAAAATTGGGCAACTTGGAGGCAATGGGTCAACACAAAGGAGTGGCTCAGTTCGATTGACTCTGGCCCCAGAGCAAACTTCAACATGCCACTTTCCTTCCACAAACATATTTCGAGTGAAAAATCAACGCTGATGCATCGATGATCGGTTTGGGTCTATACAAATTTGGCTGTCAAAACGTCCCGGTATCGAGCCGTCCCCTCTACCGTGCAGGATCGTTTCTGGCCGCGCGTGCCCCGAGCCTAGCCTAGCTAGCTCCGGCGGCCTGCCTTTTATTTTTCGAAACCTAGGTCGAAACTGTTGAGGGGGGGGGGGAGGGCGCGCCCCCCTCCCCCCCCCCCCCTCCTAAACCCGCCACTGCCAAAGCACACATTCCCAAAAACAGTTCCTCATATGCCAAGTGACGTTTACACATTGCTTGTTATTGTAATGCTGTGATTATAAGAAAATCCTATGCGAGTGATTGAAGGTTTTTTCCAGTATTTGAGGTCAATCTTCGCAATTGCCGATACGCGTACACTGACAGTCTGTACTTTGGTTGCCTATAGCTAAAAAATGTTCTCTGGGCAAAGCGTAATGTCTACATCATAAATGCCACTACTAGTGATAGCCTACACTGACAACAGAACTATAATATTGGTCATGGACATAGAAATGTATCATATGCAGGTGTCAAATGACACTGTTTGGTCGTTCTAGGAGTACTGAACGTGGTGGCCGTCCTAGGGTTAGCATGTGATATGTAGCGAGATATGGAGCGCGTGAGAAAATCAAAATTTAATCAGGATTACTGGGAGGTGAGTAGTTTTTTCAAATGGAAGGCGTGATGGTCAGAGCTATGTTCCCAGGATCGCAATTGTGTTACTTGGTGCAGACAGAGCAGGTTAACTCCTTCTCCCCCATGTACGTATCTGGCATACTAGTTCTGGTGTTGGTCTCTATGAAATACAGTAGAGCTCCGTTGTCATTTTTGCTTGTACCCTCGAGTACCTCCGGCTCGCTATCCACACAGATAAATTCCGTACGTTCCTGCCTTTCGGCGGCCGACATCAGATACCCGTCATATTCCTTGGTCCAGCCAGTGGGGCACGTCACGCGTGCTGGAAACATGAAGTAAGCAGGACGGCGGAAAGCTTGGCACACTGCGCACACAGGCGTGTGTTGATTCTGGCGCTCGAAGGCCGGTATCTGCTTGGATTTGGTCTCGAGCTCGGCTGTCTGGATGTTCGAGTTCCCCTGCCTTTTACGAATGAACTGGCTGTACTCGGGGACTAATGGCAGACATAAATACTGTGCAGCGCCTCCTTTCGCCTTGTACCATGTTCCACCTACGAATCCTTCGTAGACAAGTGTGGAGTCTTGGCTGCAGGTGTTACGCCCCCAGTGCGTATACACAGCACCGATATTATCCAGAATCCGTCCTAGCTCCGACGGTCTTGGTGCCTGAAGAAGCCTGTCGAGTTCGGCTGGGTCTATGGGCAGAATGGCATCCCGAGTGTCATAGCACGACGCTGGTAGAGCAAGACAGGTGCAGAGTAGCACCATCACCACACGCGCGTCCATGCTGCTGCTGACTGACTATGGATAACCGCCTTGCGATACGACTGGATCCACTTGCTCGCCGTCTTTGCCTAGTGAAGACTGTTACAAGCAATACGTGTCTTTTATAGTGTTTTGATCGGGACAAGTTCCGTATTGCACGGTGGGTAGCTATACGGTCATAGTCGCTAATATAGGTAATGTTGTTTCACTTGGGATATTGATAACTGAGGGTATTTCGAGCGCTGCAATTCAACGTATAAGCAAGCTCGGCATTCTGGTAGAAAGCCACTTCCTGGTACAACGTTCTTTGCCATTATGATGCACTTGTCGTCTGTCAGGAATGGTGAATGCCTCAAGGATCAATGCAAGGTGAATGTCAGCAAGCCCCCCCCCCCCCCCCCCCCCGCCAAGTGCAGCATGTGTTCCTGGATCGCTCAATCACGACCAAATGAAAGATGGTCATGTTCAAGGACGGCATCAATGAATATTGCTAACACATAAGACTACTGCATACGGGGCAGAACTATAAACGGCTATACATGTACCCGCACGCTCAGTATTCAAGCTAATTTTTGCTGCTGATAAATGTAGCAATTATGTATTTTGCATACTACCAGTCCATACTACCAAGAGTACATAACCCCATGTACTCTTGATACGACCAGTATTCTGGACAGCCATTCTGAACATCACAGAAATTCTTACATGTACATGATTACATGATTACATGATTACATATCCCGATTAGTGACCACCACCACACCAAGGTCGTTGACGCTGCAAATTCACGGGGCAGCGCACGGGGCAGACTGGCCAAATCCCCGTGGGGATTCCACTACAGGACGCAACACGGCGATGTGGTGGAGGCGACGGCGGCGACGGGGTTCGAGCATTTCAACAACGCCCAGATCGTGGGCCGTGAGACATCACTCCCAAGCCGAAACATAATGGAGGCGATTGAAATCAGGGACAGAAGGCCCGAAATCAATGAGGACGAGGGATGGTCTTTAACGGAATAGGACACTTCTGTGCGTGTGTGTTTGCGTGCTTGCGCGTGTGTGTGTGTTTGTTTGTTTGTATGTGTGAGAGTGTGTGTGGGTGTCTGTGTGCGTTTGTATTTGAGTTTGTGCATGTGCGGTTGTTTCACTTCCACGTTACACGTTACAAGGTTCACTCTTATGTTGCGCTCTGGCTTGCGTTCTCTTGCGCCCCCTGTTAAAACACTTCTCTGGCACTTCTCTCACGCTTCTCTCTCACTTTGTGTGATTATCACCATGTAACCAGTGTGCACCTCTTGTTGCCCCCTCCATTCATTTATTATAGTGTTAATGTATAACGCATCGTGCTCTCCCTTCTGTAGTGCCAATGTCTCAATGTCTCAATGCTCCGCTATTATAGTTTGCTGCAGAGCAAGTTTCATTTCATTATTATTCTACTCCCTGATGAACCCCCAAGGGCGAAATTTTGGAGATTTTAAAATTTCTTTTCAAAAGAATTTACAGCGTCAACGACCTTGGTATGGTGGCGGTAACTGATCGTGACTAGTATGAATTGGCTGCATTTTTTGTAAGGCCAGTTGAGTTTTTCCCTAAATCTGATCTGACACCTTCAATCACAGCGCTAGAAGTAACAATACAAGGCCTGCATAGCGCGTGCATGGTCAATCATGGCCACACCAGTATTAGAGAGCTCCCTGTCAGTTCTTAATGAGCCACGAACACCTGGAGACGGATACACTTCAACAAGGCTTCGAAAGTGACATTTTGCACGAATACAGAAGTACGCAACACTTGTTTTCAAGCCTGGCGAGTATTTTTCCAGAATGAAAACTTCAGGAAGAACACTAGTCTATTCTTAAGCTCTGCTACGGATTTTGAAGAGAGATAATGCGGTTGCGCACAACGAAAATTCGTAAGACTGCAAGGGCCACCCCGTCTAACACGCATGCGCCCTCCCCCAAAACCACGGGCCGATACTGTTCGAACCCGCAGCAGCATTATGCTCAGCGCCAGCACCGGGAACAGCTCTTAAACACCACCCCCCGGCACCAGTCCGATTACCTTCGACGTTCCTTCCCGTACTGTTTCCTTGAATTGTGGAACAGCCTCCCCCAAGGACGTCTTTCCCCGTCTGGCCAATCACTCTCCACTCACAGCTTTTAAAAAAGGTGTCAACAAACACATTTCAGACCAGCCATGGTCTTGGGACGTGCTTTGAAGCCCATCATGTTGATCGTCTCACTGTTCTTTCCAGATCGCACCTCTCGGTTTGGTGATGTGCATTGAAGCACCCATACTAACGGTCTATACTGTCCTCTCTTGGTCACCACTCTCCCTATTACCTATATTGTAATTACCATTCATGTATTGCGCTTCAGATTTTCTTCCGTTTTTTGTCTCTTGGTGCGTTACCGGCATGGCGATACTGAGACCTAATGGTCAGTGGAGTGCCTGTAGCCCACCAGCACTGCTACTATCTGTGACTGTGGCGACCACCATTCCAATGTCTCGTCCTCCCCTAACTGTACCCCAACTCTCTCTCTCTCTCTCTCTCTCCTCTCTCTCTCTCTCTCTCTCTCTCTCTCTCCTCTCTCCCTCTCTCTCTCTCTCTCTCTCTCTCTCTCTCTCTCTCTCTCTCTCTCTCTCTCTCTCTCTCTCTCTCTCTCTCTCTCTCTCTCTCTCTCTCTCTCTCTCTCTCTCTCTCTCTCTCTCTCTCTCTCTCTCTCTCTCTCTCTCTCTCTCTCTCTCTCTCTCTCTCTCTCTCTCTCTCTCTCTCTCTCTCTCTCCTCTCTCTCTCTCTCTCTCTCTCTCTCTCTCTCTCTCTCTCTCTCTCTCTCTCTCTCTCTCTCTCTCTCTCTCTCTCTCTCTCTCTCTCTCTCTCTCTCTCTCTCTCTCTCTCTCTCTCTCTCTCTCTCTCTCTCTCTCTCTCTGTCTCTCTCTCTCTCTCTCTCTCTCTCTCTCTCTCTCTCTCTCTCTCTCTCTCTCTCTCTCTCTCTCTCAGCTCTCTTACTCTTTTTTTCTTTGTCAGCTTTCCTGGTGGTTATGTGCTTTTTCAAGTAAATAAATAAAAAAATAAAAAAGATGTCGACCGTCCGGGCTAGAGTAACGAAAGGTGCTACGAAGATTTGTCCCAACGCGACCGAAACAGAGCAGATCCACGAATATATTTTTCGTGACCTGGAGTACTAAAATACTGAAATTTTACACTGCCTGTCTTGAGTCTTCGCATCTCCGCGCGCGGCCACTGCGTCGACCCACTAGTACAAAAAAGTTCACGTGTTGGGCGCAACCTCCCGGTTTGCGGATATTCGTGAGTTTTTTTCGTTAAAAAAATATTCGTTATGGCGCTACGAAATTTCGTTGTGCGCAGCCTGTTTAATGTGCCAGTGCGATCATGGTCAGTGACCTCCATAATCTTCTTTTAGTGTTGCTCTACTCTGTAATATTCAACCAGTTGCGTACTGGACAAGTGAGCTACGGTTGTGCTTTGTTTTGGGTGTAACCGTGTTGTGAGTCACGCACTAAAACATTACAAAAATAATGGTGTGTGTGTGTGTTCAAGTCCTGCCTGGGAGCGGTTTTTCCAGCCGTGCTGCTACCCACAGTCAACTTTGAACTTGTGGCCAGGCACAAGGGGTACATGGATGCAGCGAATGGGGTCGTTTTCGGCACTTGTGCCAGTGGTTGTGAGACTTATCCACTCACCCCCACCGTTAGGCGCTGCATCTGCCGCTAGGGTTTATCGGGTGTTAGCGGCTGTCGTGAGTTCCCTTCGGGAACGGATACGCTAATTTACTCTTTTTTTTCTAAAACACATCCACCCATCTGCCGCCCACTGCCTCCTCAGTGCCTCTGCTCGTGCCTTTTTTCACAACGTGACGCTACCAGACTTCCTTGTAATGCTCACACTAGCATATCCCAGACAATCACCAGAAATGAAGCTGACGGAGTTAAGCTGAAAGTAGTTTGTATATTCAAACCAAGTGTAACTTCAATGAGGAAAAACGGCGATTAGGATAAATGAATTACACAAACGTAATAATTATAATTTCCAACTTGCACTACAATCCATATCAAGTTCACAACAAAAAACGAAGAAAAATGCAAAAACAAAAGAGAAAGAGTAGCCGCTTCAGAAAACCTCCACGCTCTTGCTCAAGAAAACAAACGAAAAAAGCTATGCACAAACGGACCAGGGTATTCCAATACGTGCCCCAGACAGTGCAGAAATACCATCATATCCATTTCCACACCTGTCGAATTCAAATTACACGAAATTTACTATAGTCTAAGGCGAATGGTCGTCCCATCCGACTTGTAAAAAGGTGCAGTTGAAGTGTTGGCACACGGAAACTTGTAAAGTGTCAATTTGCTGGAGGCACACAATCAAATAGCAGCATCATGAAATTAGCGTCCCAGGAAACAGCAGCCAACTCGTTTGAACACCCACGTATTCAGCCACAAACCTGGCTGACGAGGGGAGCAGTGTAAAACATGTAATTTTAGGTGTACTACAATTTCTGTGTCAGGGCCTTGTCGGATTTCAGGTGTAACTACAACTAAGATTGCGTTTCGTTGGGCATTTTCGGAATGTAAATGACAACCATTCTGGAATGGGAATGGGTGAGAATGACCTGACCAAACAAACGCGCCAGAATCAACTAGGAATCACTTGACATAACAATTCCATGATGTGGTTGTGGAACGGCGGTTCTCTTCTCTTTTGCCCGACTCTAGTAAGTTCCTTGAGAGAGTCCAGGTACTTGTGATTGCATGATTTGAGGCACTTGAACATGTTGCTACATTGTTTGGCTCATGGCAACCATTATCATTTTTGATTCCGGAATGAGAA
>NC_088643.1:2939212-3006103 GCF_964019385.1 Sycon ciliatum
TCAACATTTTGCGTTTGTGGAGTCTCCACTAAATACAAGGAGAAGACAAAAAAAGGAGACGGTTCCAGAATGGTAGCCCAGGTAGCTAGGACAAGCGCTAAATCATCGTGTAGCTATCCCACATGGGTTAGTACTTACTGTACAGTCAGACCTGTAACTAAAGACCACCGTGACTAGCGACCAGCCTGGTACTACAGACCACTTTGCCTGGCACGGACGGTCTCACACTCATAATTATGTCATTGTGTATAGAAGAGGTTGGTACGACTTCAGCCATACTTAGGGAATTGTGTTGCTCCCTACGTGGGAGCTTGCGCTATTCTTGCCGACTTGACTTCTAACTTGACTGACTCACGACTGCCATCCAGAGCACACGAGAAGTCCATCGAACCTTCCACTCGGCAACCCTTCAAGAAAGCACCATTCCCTGCTCAATACACAGTGTTTCGGGGAATGCACCCCTCATCAGTTGAGCTAGAGTAGGCTGAGGAAGATTGTGCCTGAAGAGCACCACTTATATAGTGTTCTCCAGGCACAAACATCCCCAGGGCTACAAACTTGCGGAGACGTTCCGTTTCCAGCGCGATAAACACCTCGTGAACACCAGATAGCAGCGTGAGACAGCGATACTTGGGGAATTGCGGGGGTCTTGTCTCACTCAAATACTGCTCACAGTCCACTCAAATACTGCTCACAGTCCACTCAAATACTGCTCACAGTCCACTCAAATACTGCTCACAGTCATAGTGGTAGTACAAGAGCTATAATGTAGCTACAAGGACGACTAGTTGCACTGTAAGCATTTCCTAAATGTCTACATGTAGGTGTAAAATGTTAGACGATGATCGCAAGGCACACAACCAAAGTCAAAGAGCGGATTTGTTCAGAACTGTTTTATTGTTACATTCATCATTGAATCTACATAAGAATGGAATGGGGGACTACTCGAAACTAGTCTTGTACGGACAAATAAAAGTGAAAGAAGGGGAAAAAGAGTGAAACAAACAGGTGATTGTACTACATGTATTCAGCGAGGAAGATTTCAGCAGGTAACCACATACATGATGTGTGAATCGTCAGCATGAGCAAAACAAAGCAAAACCTGAAGAGACAGGACCCTTTCTTTGTGTGCCTTGCGATCTTCGTATAACATGTTACACATACATGTCGACATTTAGGAATTGTTTACGGGCAATTAGTCATCCTTGTGCCTATATTAAAACTGCAGTATTCAAAACGCTTGTCTACTATAATGTGTTCTAGGAATGTCGCCCCTTATAGCCAAAAACAAGTTAGGAGCTTCAGATTTGGGTTTCATGATTTTACTCTTGCGTGGATGTGCCCTCAACAATCCCTATACTTAATTTCCTTTTAAAGAGTAATTCAACTAGTCTCACCTTCTCTATCAATACAGATGTAACCATCCGCCCGGGGTGTAGGCTTGGGTGTGTAGGTGTAGTTGGTTTTCTTTACGTGTAACTGAATAGGAGCAGTTCGGCTGGAATTGATAGCATAACTCCCGACAACTTTCTGCGTGAAGAGATTGTACCGTAAGTACGAACCATTTCCCATTAACCAAACCTCCTCGTGTCTCTGGCCGATTAGATTCTCGATAGCATCCTGGACCCAGAAGAGTGCAATCCGCATAGAAATACATTCATCAACAGACATATCTTAACCGTGCACACTCCATGTATACAGAGAATTGCATCTCCTAAATTTTAACCTTTAATTAATTGGAGGCAGCATTTGTTTGCCTTGGAAAGTCAGCATCATCTTGGGCATCCTGGAAAGCACGTGACTAGTAGTGGAACCATAACAACGCAACCGCAATCCCATTTCATGCGCTCTACCAGCACTGCACCAGCGAAGCCGTTCCAGACTTTCAGTATGCGGCTTGCGCGCTCGATCGATCTCCCTCTGCTATTTCACTCTCTCCTTGCTCGTATGAAGCTCAATTGTCTTGTAGTCACTCACTGAAGTCTATGTTAGAATTTGAAAGAGTGCATCCTTGCAAAAAAATGACATGTGCAGGGAAAATAAATCCCAGCCGTTGAATCATGGATCGCACCCAAAGCGGCAATTGGCTGTGACGTATGTTACGACCGTCATAACCCAAAACCCGCTCATCACACCTTGCCTCAAGAACCGCTCATCACACCTTATTGCCTCAAGAAGACAGAGGAGAGCTTTCTCTTCGATCTACATGTTTCATTTTGACCAAGTCACGATAATTATATCGAAAAAGTTCAATCAATCGAACACCCGTGTTCGATAGATGTATGGTCGAACAGTAAAGGGTTTGTTAGGTACCTCCCCCCATACGTTCTACAACCTTATCCAAGCTGGCCTGCATGCAGGCAGGTGGATAAGGTTGTAGAACGTACGGGAGGAGGTACCCCTAACAGGTTGATAACTACTCAGTGTGGGACATTGTGAGCTCTTCAGAGCCGCTCATCATACAATAGGTCCAGTGGAGGAATCAATATCAAGGGTGAATGGTGATCCCTAGTCACTCCTACCAATAGGCTTCTTCTAACTGCAAATCAATTCTCTCTCTCTTCCTCTTTCTCACTCACTCTCTCTCTCTCTCTCTCTCTCTCTCTCTCTCTCTCTCCCTCTGTCTCTCCCACTTTGAAATTCGCTTCCATAGAATTGGGCATCATTTCCCATTTGGCCTTGCGAAGTAAAATGAAAGTCAACAACAACTTGGGAAAAGACACCACTGCAGCTATACTAATGGTTGATTAATATAGTGGAAACACACACAAGTGGCAATAGGACGGTAAATACACGCCTGCCCACACACCCATCGACCAGGCGCCAGACGCGAACTGATGGTGGTGAGAAGTAGAGCTCTGTGCCAGAATAACTTTGCAGCCTAGAGAGCGTGAGTGGGCAGGTGTGTATTTACCGCCATATTGCCAGGTGTGTGTTTACCACCATATTAACCATAACAACAACAATTCCTCCGATTTGTTGTTGCTGTTCGTCGGATTGTGACAGTGTGTAGCTGCTCTTGTTTTTCTGGATTACTGTTGCGTTTTCTATTGTTTTCCTTTTTTCTATTTATTTTCATTCATGCACACTTCACATCTTTTCAAAGCACTCATCTAGGGATTGAGTTGAATCTTTTACACAACCTTGTTACATTTGCCTTTAGTTTCATTGGATTAAGCCTAGTTCAGATGCGATGCGACGCAACGCTGACGGTACGGGACGTAAGGGCCTGTCGGGAAGGCTGGGGTGAGCTGTAATTAAAATCCTGTACGAGGTGAATTGCTATTTCTGGACATTGTACATTTCTGGACATTTCGAGTAAAATAATTTTTCGTCGCGTGTAGAGTCAAGTCAGTCAGGTTGATGAAGTTTTTTCTTGCCGTAGTTGACAGCTGGGTTGTTGTAGTTTCTCCTCGTGTCGATGCCTTGTTGATAGCCTTTGCTTGTGAGGCATTTCAACGAGTTTTGTGGTACTATGTCGCATGAGAATTTTGAATTTTGAGTAAAATAAAAAGTAATGGACGAATCGTTGGCTTCCCCATGTGCACTCCACTTCAGACGCTGTATAGTCTTGGACCTGTTGGCTGGAAGTGTGAAGAGGCCAACTGCAGTCCAGCAATAGAAAAAATAACAAAAATGGTGCAGTATAGGATGCCTTTTGACGCTATTTTACTCTCATGTCCAGAATTCCATACACTGAAATTTAGGCCAAAAAATTGGCCTGTCGAAAACGTCCTGCTATAAAGTCTCTGGGATCACAGCATGAGCAATTGTCACATATTTGAAAAGATGAAGGATTAGGCCATACAATAGATACAAAAAGATATGAAAAATGTAAAAACACACAGCCTGTGGGGCTCTATTTTATTTTCATGTCCAGAAATTGCTATTCACCTCGTACGATTTGTACGACACGACATGCAGCAGTCGTTGCGATGTTCAACGTCGAACGGCGCGAGACATAATGCACACCCGTGAGGGGGTGACTTTCGGCCCTAATTTCTCGTTTTTTGTACGCTTGCGTCTCCGTCTACGCCCGTCTACGGTATGAAAAGTTGGATCGATCCAACTCTTCCCGTCGCTTCCCAATCTGTATGGTAGTACGGTTGAATTCCCGTTCCTGATGTTCTCATTGGATGCCGTCAGACCTTTCCGTCGCTTCCCGTCGATCCTTACGTCGTGTCCCGTCACGCCCCGTCGAATGTGAACTAGGCTTTAGACTTTTTTCAAATTTTCATTTTGATTTCATCGTCGAGTTTCATCCCTTCTATCTTTGGTTTTCTTCCTTCTTTCCATGTCGTATTGTTTGAATAAACCCATTTCGGGAGATTTGTAGAGTGAAAAAAATTACAACAACACTCGTCGAGGAGACAGTAAGCGTAAAATGGCAATGAATAACTCAAAATGTGCAGTCATAATAATGCAAAAGATAAATTTATTGATTTCCAAAGCGTTTTCGGGTGACACTCATCAGTGGAAAGTCGTCACTAAATTCAAAATAACCAAAACTAACCTAAAAACAGCAACAAGTCACAGCCAACCAAAAGCACAATGTAGCTAGTGAAAGGTAGTGATAAGTGGATATGAGAGTGTAGGAAATGTGGGGATGTGTGGATGGATACGGTGCGGTGAGTGCGTGCTATTTGAAGAGTGTGAGAGCTATTACATTTTATTTGACGATTTCTGATTCAGTGTTATTCGGTGTGTAAATCGATTCAGGCAGTTGCAGATGTAAAAAGCTGTCTAAATACGTCTACGTGATCCTGTTCTGTGTAAGAAGAAGTAAAATGTAATAGCTCTCACACTCTTCAAATAGCACGCACTTAGCTACTTGACGATTCCTGGTTCGGTTCTAGGTCAGTACGCCGTAAACCATTTTGATGAGTGACATTTCATTGTCGTCGACTGGTCGAAAACCGCGTCGATGCTTGAACAATTCTCGACAGGCACACTTCGCTGAATTGCTGTTTAGGCGAGAAGAGTGTCTTTTCAACTACAGAACATTTCGCCGAATTCTTGTCTCCTACACACCTGGTGCCAAAATACATACATGTAGTGAAAATAATAATAATAATAATAACTTTATTAGGATGACCCAAAGGCTGACCGCCTATCGTGGGGTCCGTCGCATTGAAGGATGATGGTACAAGAGAGTACAGATTGGGAAGGGGGGGGGGGTGTTATACTGGCCTTCAGAATATCAAAATACCTTAATACATTAGGAATGCCTTCCCGCCGTATGTCTACGTTTTCATTTACATTACATTCTCAGTACCACCAGTGCGCCCAAGTTAGCTGATGTGGGCGGAACATAGTTGGCTCCATTTCTTGTAAACTTTTGGTCCTCTTTTTGGTCCTCTTTTTAACAACCATAGCCTTTGTTTGGGTTGGAACCGGAAGGATTTTTTCCAGCCGTGCTGCGACCCACAGTTAATTGGAAACTCGTGGCCTGGCACGAGGGAAAGATGGACGCAGTGAATGGAATTTTCGGTCTTTGACCACCTTGCGGTGGGTCTGATCTACTCACATCCCACCGCCTAGGAGCTGCATCTGCGCCTTGATCCAAGAGGGTGGTGGCATTCCTGCGGATGCGGAAAACTGGGCCTTTGGCCGAGTCTCACGTGAACCGTGATTTTGTTTTTTGTTCTGGACATCCATTCCTGAAGATGGGCCTGGCGAGAAAATTTGGACAGAACAATGAATTGAAGAATTGTCGCCGAGAGACCGTTTGTGGTAGTGGTGTACAATCGTTTTAGCAATACAATAAAATCAAAATCTCATAATTCAAAGATATTGGCAAACTTACGCCATAGCACTGAGGGTTACTTTTAAGTTCTTCCAATGTCAAAAGAGACTGGTCAGGGCCGCAACGTGAAAGAGCTTCGTCTCCTCTTGCAGTTTCTATCTTGAGTGTGATGTTCCGTCCATTGCACAAGAAAGATTCTTGGGCTGTTTGACAAAAGAAATGACAAAGTCAGTAAGTTATAATACTTCAGTAAACAATCGGCGAGGAGACAACAGTTTTAATAAGGCAACAAGGAAGACGAGAGCTGAAGTGACCGATTGGATTAATTGGTTGTTGCTGTTTGCTTACTTAGAGTCGAAGAACAAACAGGAAAATTTGCCTACTTTATTTAACAATAGAAGAAAAACACATGGCAACGAGTTATTCAGCAACTGTACACGACTGTAACACGATAATGAGCTGTCGGAAAGTGCGACTTATACTTCACTTTAAGAAATTATTCTCGCCGATCTTTTTAACACTTCCGGTCAAGATAATGTTCCTGTCTGACTAAGATAGATATCCTGAACCATGTACTGAAGTCATGGTTTCATTTTCGTAGTGTCGTCTTGAATGTTGTGCTCCTTAGACATTGTTTATCGCTTGACATTGTTTTCTACTAAGTAATAAAGTAATCCAATGGCACTTCAGCTCGTACTCCTTGTTGCGATATCAGTAAGTTATAGTTTTGCTTTAATCATGTAAACGTGCATCTGTACCTTACCCGCTGTCTCGTGGCTTGTTCTTGGACCCATATATCATGTGATTCATGCATTTATGAGGTTGGACGGTAGCAGCAATGGGTGGAGAGGATTCCTTGGGATGAGCTACAGCGTTCAGGAGCTGCACAAGCTGAAGTTTCTGAGGTTTGTGTGGCGTTGCCAGAGCAATCGCGTCAGCGCAGCCATCCAGGACAAGCTTCAAAGTGCTCCTGGAAACACCACTAGCCTCCAGCATGGGCAGGGGTGCGCCTCCTGCTAGCCCGGTCAGCAGCAGGGTCATCCCGTCCATCGCACTGTGGTGCCGTACTCTGGAACACCCTCCCCAGTTCGCCTACTTTTAAAACCGTCTCAGTGAATTCTCGATAGCAGCACTGCCCTTCAGGCTGCCAGGCTAGATCTGCAAACTTCGTGAATTCTCCCGCCATCTATGTTCGTAGTCCCATACTCCTTGGAGTAGTCTGCAAGGCGCTGCTGCTGCTGCTGCTGTTGTTGTTGTTGCTGCTGCTGCTGCTGCTGCTGCAGCCGCTACTGCTGTGGCTGTAGTTACAGTCCCTCTCGTTGTCAGGAAATGTTTGCTTGTGCTACTCTTTTGCCGTTCAGTTATTCTATTTTATTATTTATTTTAATTTTATTCCAAGAAATACATGGCTGGGGTAGCCAATGACCACTTTGCATGGCGACTGGTTTTTATAGCCAACCACGCCTAACAAGGAAAAGAGAAAGAAGTCAAAAAGAAAAGGAAAAGAAGAAAGAAGCAAATATGGGCTTAAGTTGTGGTCTACTGGTAAAGCAAGGCGTTCCAGAATGCTGTTAAAGTAGAAAGGCCCTGTGTCTCCTGGTACAGATAAAAGCCACTACAAACAGCCATTGAAAAGCGGGAGTGTATCATTGCAGAAGAGCGGGCTAGAGGAAGAGAGAGAGAGAGTCGGCTCCTAGTGGGGCTATCCCGTCAGAACCAGTCAAATGGTTTAAGATGGCGGGGATATTTTGCAAAGTCGAATATGATGGATAAGACAGCACATCATGATTCGTCGTCTTTCTAGGAGAGGTCTGGCCGAGGATAACATAATATGTTATCATAGAGAGCGACACTAGAAAGGGACTTGGGCATATGATAAAGAATTTTAAGGAGGGAACGATTGTGAATTTCCGGTTTCTGCTGTTGGGCAATAGATAGATTTGTCCAGGCAGTACAGCAGTAGTCAAAATGAGGCAAGATATATGCATTATAAAAAAAGAGCGCGACAGCTGTCAGGAAGATGGGCGCCGTGTGAATATATTATACCATCCTATGGCTTGACTAGTCTTCTTACATATGTGGGCAACATGGTGAGTCCAGGAGAGATTGCCTGTGGTTATCTACATATTCTATGGGAGTGGTCGAGAAATGGAATACTAGGGGAGGGAGAGTAGTAGAGAGAGGGGAATTGATCATTACATTGGTCTTCCCGACGTTAGATTTTACATTCCAAAATGCCATCCACAAGGTGGTATCCGTGATACCCGCTTGGAGGTCCAATATAAGACGGGAAATAGAGGGACTACTGCGCAGCATACAAGTGTCGTCTGCAAACAGAGACACGCCAGGGTTGAGGACAGGGAGGTCGTTGACGAAGGCCAGGAAAAGTAACGGTGCTAGGGTGGATCCTTGCGGTACACCGGAGCAAATAGTGATAGAAGCCAATAGGACTGGACCAAGCTTGATTGATTGAGTCCTATTGTTGAGATAGGAGGTGAGCCACGACTGCAGGCGTCCGGTGACCCCATAAGCATGCAGCTTGGCTAGTAACCCCCGATGCCCGGCAAACTGAGTCACACGCTTTCGCCAGGTCGAAGAAACACAGGCCAAGGTAATGGTGGCGGTCTTGGAGGGTGCACAGTCTCTGGACAAGGTTGGTTAGATGTAGAGGGGTAGAGTCACCATGGCGGAACCCAGATTGCATATCATGGAGCAGAGATGCCAGATGATGGTACAGCCGATCATAGATGATTCTCTGAAGTATCTTGGAGCAGGTATTCAGCAGAGAGATAGGGCGATAGTTACCAGGATCATGTCTGCTTCCCTTGTTCTTGTATATGGGCACAACCACAGCATATTTCCAGGCAGTAGGAAAAACGCTGCTGCACAGGGAATTATTGAAGATTAGAGAGAGAGGATAGGAGATAGAAAGTGTCGAGGCCTTCAGAAACTCGTCGTGCTTATACCGTCATAGCCTGTAGGGAGTTTCTTGATATAGCGAATCACGGCCTCGGAGGAGATGACAATGTTTGAGAGGTTCGAGGCCCCAGAAGGGAGATGAGACAGATCTGGGACGGGCCAGTCAGGATCATCCTGTGTGCCAACCCATACAAGGTGCTCGTTGAGAGCAGCTGCCATCTCAGCAGGATTATGTGTGAGGATAAATTGTTATAAGAAAGAAAAAGGACCAAGGAGCTAAAAGTTACGCTACGATGTCCACTAGCACCACCAGTTACTAAACAATCAGCTCATGCGATAGCATTGCATGACACTGACCGACGGTACTGACGTTCTACAACTAACTGGCTAACAGCTCCTGCAAATCTTGGATACGCACTCCCACAGCCTTACAACTTGGAAGGTTCTAAGTTATAGAAAAAACATAAGGAGGGGAAGGTGAGCACAATCAAGATAAGCACGAGCTGAAAGTCTCAGCTGTGAAGGACGTTGGCGGATGTTCATGCATGTCGATGACGATACTGGCAAGACCATTGGACAATACGGTCAAACCTTGATTCAAGCACGCAAAGCAACATTCCACACAACTTGTGTGGCTCAAAAGATGGGAAGATCAATAAAAAGGGAAGCTATGCGAACAAGAATCATGAAAAACCGAACGCCTCAGAAAAACAGCACTGTACTTCGACTATGACAATTTAGATGGACAATAAGCAGCGGTAACAAGCAGCAGTTTCACACGACGATCGTTTCGCGATATAGATAAAGACGGCTCATCAGCTGTGCAGGAATGGACTCAGATGGAGAGCCAAGGATTAATTTATCTCTTAATTTGCTAAATCCTATATATAGGATTTTGGTCATATATTTCAACTCAAAATGGGTGTGGCATGAGACTAGCAAACAGTATGTGACCAATTTTTCCTTGCTAGGTCTTAGTAGATATCGAGAGTAGAATAAGATAATTTTTCAAACACTAACATCTCAGGCTCATCTCCTTGCCCGATATTACTAAGGCCTGTGCCCTATTTTTCGAATCCTATATATAGGATTTGAGATTTTATTGGACCTTGTTTTATCCTTAAAACTGGTAGTTTCATGACGGCATGTGCGATATGTCGTCATGAAACCACCCCGTGCCACACCTGCAATGTTCTTCTGCACATTCACTGCTTCAGTCCTTTCCATGACAGCAGCTGAACAATTATGCTCAAATTTCCAATAAGTGCTGAAAATGAGTATTCATCAGAAATATTATCGCCCTATGAATCTAAAATGTAAACATTCATGCCTCAATCATATTTACAACTTCCATGAAAACCAGTATGCCGTTATTATTGGTCGTGACGACCAATAACAACGGCATAAAAGGCACACATTTTCAAATCCTATATATAGGATTTTTGGCCAGCAAATTAAGAGATAAGAAAGAAAAAGGACTTGGTTGCGCTCACCTTCCCGTCACTTATTGTGTTTAGAGATAGTTCAGGAGCGTGGTAACAATTTCCTGGGGCTAGTATTTGAATGCCACACCTTTTAGGGCTAATTTTTGGTCTTCATGAAAAGCTGGTATTGTGAATTTGATTCCGGCTCTTTCAAAGAGAAATAATTGAAAAGAAGTCCCGACAAACGGGAAATTAGGTCCGAAAGTCACCCCGTCACGGACCTTGCCTTTGGCCTCGGTCACACTACAGTAAAAATGCTGCGTCTGCGTCAGAATCATGAACTTTTCCTTGACAACTGACGGAAACGCGGGAAATTTGAGCGTCAGACGCTGCTGCGTCTGACGTGGGGAAATCAGCTGTGTTGTCGCTGACGGGAATGACGCTTGGCGGAAAAACAGTGTCTTTCAAGACAGTTGCTCGAGTTGAGCTAGTCATTCGACATTCGTCTCTTGAAGGTTTGTTTTGTTCCCTCTTATTTTTCGAGATGAGTCCGTGGACCTACGAGGCCGAGGCTGCTCCGAACCTGGCGGAAGAGCGAGGCGTTTTCTGAGAAGAAAATGATGTCAAAAAAGGACCAGTATGAGAGAGTCATCGCTCAACTGGAGCCTGTATTTTGCCCTACTCTGGTCCAGCCTGATGTGTTTGCGTGGATCCCTGAATATTCGGCCGGCGCAGTTGGACTCACCTCCCACCTTGGCGGTTGCTGAGGTAGGAATGCGTATTTGATACCATTTGCCTCTGGTTTTGTCTGTGTTGGTTTCATTTGTGCTCTTTTCATCCTGCTACTGCATGTAGTAGTTTTCAGTCCGCTATTGGGCGGCAGCACTCCAGCTCTGTTTGGCACTTTCTTTTTCCTTGTAAAAAAGATTTCATTTTCCCTCGTTAAAAAAAATCGTCACAGTTACAGCATTTACAGCTCACCCCAGCCGTCTCCGTCAGCCTTCCAACGTGGAAGGTTCTAAGTTGTATGAAAACATAGGAGGGGAAGGTGAATGGAACCAGGACAAGCAGAAGCTGAACGTCTCAGCTGAGAATGTCAACTAATTGGTGGTGTTAGTGCACATTATAGCGTAACTTGTAGTTCTCAACTATTATTGATCATTCGCTCTCCATCCGAGTCTCTGCTTCCAGCAAACCCTAAAACGCTGTTCTTATATATACCGCAAAACGATCGTCGTGTGAACCTGCTGCTTGTTACTGCTGCGTCCATCTAAATTGTCAAAGTCGAAGTACAGTGTTGTTTCACTAAGACGTTTGGTTTTTCATAGTTCATGTTCGCTTAGCTTCCCCTTCATTTGATGTTTGCATCTTTACAGCCACGCAAGCTGTGTGGTACATGTATGCTGCTATGAGTTCTTGAATCGTGGTTTGTCCGTATTGTCTAATGGCCTTGCCAGTTTCGACATGCATGAACACTCTCCAACGTACTTTACAGCTGAGGCTTTCAGCTTGTGCTTGTCTTTGTTGCGCTCACCTTCCCCTCCCATGTTTTCCTATAACTTAGAACCTTCCAAGTTGGAAGGCTGTTGGAGTGCCCACCCAAGACGTGCTAGAGCTGATAGCCAGTTAGTTGTAGAACGTCAGTACCATCGGTCAGTGTCGTGCAATGTTATCGCATGAACTGATTGTTTAGTAACTGGTGGTGTTAGTGTACATCATAGCGCAACTTGTAGTTTCTTGGTCCTTTTTTCTCTACTAAATATAAACCTATAGATCACTATCATGACATTACGCGCACTCACCGACACAAGTGTAGTCCTTGACCGTTCTATTGCATTTATAACGTGCAGGGCAATCAAGTTGTTGGTCCGTAAGAATGGTACAAGGTGCATTGCAAAAGGTGCTATTTAAATCTGGAAGTATACACACCAAAAACATAATTATCAACACACACTGTCAGCAGATAGCAGGTGCTGTGCTAACATTATAAGGCTAAAATATACATCATGACCCTAGGGTCGGTCAAGCTGCCCCTGCCTCTCCTCCACTCCTACCATTCCATATTTCTCATCACTGCCAAATGGTGTGTGTTTTTCGTGAAAACAAAAGACCAAAAAACCAAAAGAACAGTTACAAGATCAAACAACCTCGCATGCAATGAACTGCGCCAGAATTGTAGTTTGACCGGGCCGCAATGTCAACGTCTTGTCATCGGCCTGTGACAGTCAACTCCTATGTTGTGACAAGCATTGATTTCTCATTACCCTTTATGCCCTATATGTTCCCGTCTCTGACAACTTGAGCCATGATTTCCTGTAGTGTCCTGTATGCGAAGGCACAGAAAACCTCTGATACCCTATCCGGCGGAAGTGTTCTGGACTGAATGTGAGAACTTCGCGTAAATGCATGCGTGTCTTTTACTTAAATATTACCAGTACTCAAGGGCAAAGCGACAGCATAGCTGAGACGTTGCCTGACCGTGGCCAGACGGACACTAAGACCGTAGGCTGGGATCCATTTAGAACTCCAAAACATTATCAAAAGGACAAACTGCAATGGAGCTTTAAGGTAAAAAAATGGTTCTGGCAAAAGTTCGTCGCTTGTTGCTCCCTGGAGGTTGGTGAAGGAGACGGAGTTCCTTGTGAAGTGTTATTCGTCAGGGAAATTCTTACTGTGTGTCGTTGTTTGGATCTTATTCCTAATTTCATTGCAAAATCTTCCAAGACCAGGTCTTTGCTCAAGAAGTCCACATGCATCGATAGCCTGGAGCGCACGTTTCATCAAGATGTGTTGGCGCGGATGATTCGAGACCAGTATCGTTGCATAGCAGCATCAAGAGCAGTATTCAAGTTCTTCTGGCCGATATCAACCGTCCATTTAGCAGTAGGGAAAGTCGCTGGATCCAAGGTCATGCTGGACTTGATACTGTGTGGTTAGTCCCCCCCCCCCTCTTCAGTCTCCAAATATGTCTTGACAGTCTCGTTGAGCTCTCATACTGCCGTTGACGAACGGTGTGTTGATGACCATTGAGTAGCGTCTTGGATGTCGCTTCCAATAGTCCGGTGAACTCCTTTGATGTCACTCCCGGTCACATGTACCTTGCACACAATATTCGATGTTACACAATTTCCTTCCAAAGGGACAATATTCTTTGACACGGCAGTTACAGGTTCTCACATCCTTGGTCTTATTCTGGTGGTCGCTGCGGAGGATACTACTGTTGTGTTGCCTGATGATGGGGACATCATTTGGCATACAACTGTACGTGACCTTTAGTGTGTTCTGGTTAAATATCTTGTTGAGTTTGCATCCTTTATGAAAGTGCTTGTTGCCAAGCTGTAGAAATCGCTGACTGATGTTCGTGGGCACAGTCTTACCGGTCCTAAATGGTGGGTTGAGCCAAGTAATGTTCCTGTGGTGGGTCCTTTGTTTCTTCTTCCTTCCACTCTTCTATTCTTGCAGAAACGGGACAGTGCCGTTATATCCACTGTCTCTGAGTGCACCATTGTACAGTTGAGACGTGTCCTGGAATGTCTCTCGATGTAGGCTGATGGAAGAGGGCAAGTTCTGGATGATTGTTGGTGGGTGGTTGGATTGGTGTTGGACATAGTTATAGTGCCTGGTCGTTGGGCTTCCGGTATGGACGATACTTGCCGGTGTGTAGGCCCGGTGTAATGTCGAGGAAGAATGTGTATGTATGCGGAGTGTGTCGAGGGAATGCATGCAGGGCGATAGTGTGGGTTCGAAACTCATGTTATGTGTTGCAGAAGGGGAAAAATGGAAGTTTCCGGAGGAGGAAGGAGGAAACTGTAGTTATCACCAACCCTCACCGCGCCCAGCTCACGCCGCCACGGCGTGCGACCTGAGCTGGGCGCCCTGCCCAGTATGGAACTGTCCTCAAGCCAGTCACGTATTTGGCAGCCTAGTGAGCTGTCTACTGGATCGCAGCATTTAGAAGCGCCAAATGCGGCAGGGCCAGTCTCAGGCTGGTCGCGTAGGCGGCAGGCCGGCGGGCGACCGGCAAGGCTGCATTCGCATTTGGATCACCGAAGTGATACAGGTGCTTCGACGGCACTCCGTGACGCATCAAGGAGGCATCTGGGGCCCAGGCAGCCCGCCCGTAAGCGCACCACCGTATCAGGTATGCGCAGGTGGAGCAGCAGAGCAAGATGTGTGCCGGACACTCACCATCATCCGGTCGACTGCATGGTTGTGGGACTTTACACAGCCGTCACTCATTACTTGCTATTGCTTGCAGAAGGCCAGAATTTTTTTTTGCTCTCGTTTGCTCTAAAGCTAGTTGGTTTACATGGTTTATACCCGTACCTGAGCATGGATCCTACTCAGCAGCGGATCGCTGGTATTCCTCGTTTGAGACCGCGGCGACGGCAGCGTCGGCCCTGACCAACAAGCCTCGGGCGATGAGCATGCCGGCCGAAAATGCAGGCATGGACACTGTTGTGCATGACCAGTTTAGTCGAGTTCCTTGGAGGCGCTATGATGCCGGCCGGCGCATGTGTTGGCGCACGGGAGACGATTAGGACAATACGGCGTGCGGAATACTTCGAGCTGGCCACAATGCTTCCTTCCTGTCCTGCCCACACGCATACGCAGCCAGCAGCCAAACGTGTTAGAATCGATCAATCCGATGGCAATCACTGAGTGGAATTGTCATTGGTGGCTCCTCTTCTGGCAAGAGAAAAACTGAATCTCTAATCTACTGGGTCGAGACCTGGCAGACTTTCAGAACCATCGCGCCTTGCAACACGGGCTTACGCCCTCTGGGGCCCTAAGTAGTCCGACAAGAAATTCATACTGCACGGCGACAAAAAGGCAGTTGGAGCAGTCTGAAATCCGGGACTTGCCGAAATCCAACCGTGACGGAACTAGCCCACTTCAGCCCCCGCATGGTAGCAGAGCACAAGGCTTTATCTCGCTGACTACCCATATTACGGCCACGGACAACTCCGCTGCGGACGCTCTTTCACGCGGACGATTAGTCCATTTCCTCTCATCGGCTCCCTCATCCAGCTGCTGGACTCGGCTTAGTCCCGAACTCATGCTATGCGGGAGCAACTAATCATGGCAGCAAACCGGCTGAACTTCTTCTCAACAAATGCGTGCCTCCTTTTTCATTCGCTGTGTTGTCTATCTCTCTCAGCACACGTGGGTAAGCACGCAAGCACACACACACCCACGCACACGCATACATACATACACACATACATACATACCTACATACACACACACATACACATACTCTCTCTCTCTCTCTCTCTTTATCCTCCTCTCCTCCATCCCGCACCCTGCTTCGCCTCTAAGTGCTGTCGCTCCCCTCCCCTTCCTACTCGTACTAGGCGGCATTACACCAAGTCTCAGCATGTGGGGTCTACTTTGCTGTTTTGGGGCTTTGTTTGGACATGGCGAGCTGTTATCTTTTTCCTTGCGGCTGTCGTCGCTGTTGCCATTGTTGTTTAGATACCACGGCGAGCCGGCAGTAAGTGCCGGTGTTGGCGGGCTGGCGACCTTGTCTTACTTTCAGTAATTAACACTGTACTCGAGGTGCGACGGATTAATCCGTCACGACCGCGCAGGGCATATTGCAGACACGCGTATGTGCGTTACACACACACACTCACACATTAGGCGCACCCGGCGGGCAGGGCGATTGGCCCATGCTGCTTATTCAGTTGTACTAGCGGAGGCAGGGGCGATTCCCCTTCGTAATCGCCCGTGCGGCGGAATACCCGGCGGCCTGATACGGCGGCGGTGCGAGCAAATGCAGGGGTGGTTCCCTTTTGAGCTCTGTTTGTGGCGGCGGCAGAGGCAGGGGCAGCGCCCCCAGCCCATGCGGCGGTTGACCCGGCGGCCCGACATGGCAGTTGACCCAGCGGTCCGATATGGCAACTGACCCGGCGGTCTGATATGGCGGCTGACCCAGCGGTCTGATATGGCGGCGGCGGCTGACCCAGCGGTCTGATATGGCGGCTGACCCAGCGGTCTGATATGGCAGCTGACCCAGCGGTCTGATATGGCGGCTGACCCAGCGGTCTGATACGGCGGCTATGCGAGCAAATGCAGGGGCAGCGCCCCTTTGCGCGTGTTGTTTGCGGCGGCATTGGTCAAGGCAGGGGCAGCGCGCCTCGCCTGGGTGGCGTTATGCCCAGCGCTGCGGCTATGTTTGCAAAACGCAGGGGCCGCTTCCCTTTGAGCTTTGTATGTTCACAGCTTTGTTTGCAATATTCAGGGGCAGCTCCCCTTGGGGCCTGGTACAGCTATGTTTGCAAAAAGCAGGGGCAACTCCCCTCCGAGCCTTGTATGTAATCGTTTACAGCGATGCTTGCAGAAAGCAGAGGCAGCTCCCCTTAGTGCGTGGTATGTTTACAGCTATGTTTGCGAGGAAGAAACAAAAAAAGGGCTTGGAGCTGGGTATGTTTACGGCCACGTTTGCAAAATGCAGGGGTAGCTCTCCTTGGAGCTTTAGCTAGTTGACAGCTACGCGACAAAATGCAGGGACAGCTCCCCTTGGAGCTTTGGATGTTTACAGCTATGTTTGCAAAATGTAGGGGCAGCTCCCCTTGGAGCTTTAACTAGTTTACAGCTGTGCGGACAAAATGCAGGGGCAGCACTCCTTGAAACTTTGGATGTTTACCACTATGTTGGCTAAATCAGGGGCAGTTCCCCTTGGGGCTTGGATGTTTACAGCCAGGTTTGCAAAATGCAGGGGTAGCTCCCCTCAGAGCGTTGTAGGTTTACAGCTAGGTTTGCCAAATGCAGGGGCAGCTCCCCTTGGAACTTTGGATGTTTACAGCTATATTTGCAAATACAGGGGCAGCTCCCCTTGGAGCCTTCTACGTTTACAACTATGTTTGCAAAATGCAGGGGCAGCTCCCCTTTGAGCTTCGTAGGTTTACTGCTAGGTTTGCAAAACGCAGGGGTAGCTCCCCTTTGGAGCTTTGGATGTTTACAGCTATGCTTGCAAACTGCAGGGGCAGCTCCCCTGGGAGCTTTTGAAGTTGGATGCTTACAGGTGTGGTCGCAAAATGCAGTGGCAGCTCCCCTGGGAGCTTTGGATGTTTACAGCTATGTTTGCAAATGCAGGGTCAGCCCCCCTTGGAGCCTTGGATGCTTAAAGCTATGTGTGCAAAATGCAGGGACAGCTTCCCTTTGAGCTTTGTTGGTTTACAGCTAGGTTTGCAAAACGCAGGGGTAGCTCCCCTGAGCTTTGGATGTTTATAGCTATGCTTGCAAAATGCAGGGGCAGCTCCCCTTGGAGCCTTGGAAGTTTACAGCTATGTTTGGAAAATGCAGGGGCAGCTCCCCTGGGAGCATTGGATGTGTACAGCTATGTTTGCAAAATGCAGGGGCATTTCCCCTTGGAGCTTTGTATATTTACAGCTAGGCTTGCAAAATGCAGGGGCAGCTCACCCTCGGAGCGTGGTTTGTTTGCAGCTGAGATGGGGAGTGCAACCGAAGATCTCCTTTCGAGCTTGCTTGTTCGCATTTGCTTGTTAGCACCGTAGCTCGGGCACCCAGCAGGTCCTGACTGGCCTCTCGCGCATACTCCCGGCCACATTTATTGCCTGTTGCAGGAAAAGGGGCCTCACCCCATATTTTTTTGGACGATCGGCGGGCGGGAAGCCGTCATCGACCTAAGAGGCAAAATACAAGAATAACTGAGAAACTTATAATTGTATACAACGCGCCAACCCTTTGGCTCTGTTGTCGGCTCTGCGGGGGGCACCCAGGTATCCCCCTCGTGCGAACACCACCGAGCTTTGGATGTTTATAGCTATGCTTGCAAAATGCAGGGGCAGCTCCCCTTGGAGCCTTGGAAGTTTACAGCTATGTTTGGAAAATGCAGGGGCAGCTCCCCTGGGAGCATTGGATGTGTACAGCTATGTTTGCAAAATGCAGGGGCATTTCCCCTTGGAGCTTTGTATATTTACAGCTAGGCTTGCAAAATGCAGGGGCAGCTCACCCTCGGAGCGTGGTTTGTTTGCAGCTGAGATGGGGAGTGCAACCGAAGATCTCCTTTCGAGCTTGCTTGTTCGCATTTGCTTGTTAGCACCGTAGCTCGGGCACCCAGCAGGTCCTGACTGGCCTCTCGCGCATACTCCCGGCCACATTTATTGCCTGTTGCAGGAAAAGGGGCCTCACCCCATATTTTTTTGGACGATCGGCGGGCGGGAAGCCGTCATCGACCTAAGAGGCAAAATACAAGAATAACTGAGAAACTTATAATTGTATACAACGCGCCAACCCTTTGGCTCTGTTGTCGGCTCTGCGGGGGGCACCCAGGTATCCCCCTCGTGCGAACACCACCCGTGGAAGCGGAAAAGTTGTGACGGCGTATTCAGTAGTGCCCAGCACCAGCAGGACCTACCAATCAGGGGAAAGCCTAGCAGTCCTTCATGGCAATTCCCTTGGTAGACCCCCTCAAGCTGACACAGGATCTGGCCACCAGGAAGGGGCCTGGACGACAGCTCCAGGTCACCGGAAGGTGGTCAGGGTTGACCCGCAAGAGATGCATGTGCGGTGGAGCCTGTGACTAAACGGCCACCCCTTGGGGCCAGAGAAAGCGGTCTTGAGGGGCAGGTGGTCCTTAGTTGGAGGCTTGCACCGCAAACTATGAATGTGAGACCGTCCGTGCCCGGCGAAGGTGTCCATAGTACAAGGCGGGTAGCTAGTCACACTTGTATCCAACACGACAGCCCTTCGGCTGTTGTCTGCCCGGCTTGGGGCGCCCAGGTATCCCCCGTGTGAACACTACCCGCGGAAGCTGACAAGTCGTCAGCGTATTCAGTAGTGCCCAGCACCAGCAGGAGCTACCAACCAGGGGAAAGCCTAGCAGTCCTTCATGGCAATGCCCTTGGTAGACGCCCTCAAGCTGACACAGGATCTGGCGGCCAGGAAGGTGCCCGGACGGCAGCTCCAGGCCGCCGGAAGGTGGTCAGGGTTGACCCGCAAGAGATACAGATGCGGTTGAGCCTGTGGCTAACGACCACCCCTTGGGGCCAGAGAAAGCGGTCCTTAGTGGCAGGTGGTCCTTGGCTGCAGGCTTGCACCGCACAACCAATATGAATGTGAGACCGTCCGTGCCCGGCGAAGTGGTCGGTAGTACCAGACTGGTCGCTGGTCACAGTGGTCTTTAGCTACTGGTTTCACTGCATACCGAATCAGGCATGACATCACAGGTCTACAGCGAACAGCACAGAGATCGACGGGACCAAAGAATAGGGGATAACGTGCGGCGAGGCCACCCCCATTATTTTTGGGAGGCACGGCTTCATGTTAGAGCAGTAAATTGCAGTTAGGGACTCAGCTGAGTCAAGCTGGACTCAGCGTGTCAAGTTTGGCATAATACAATAAGCGCGCTATCCCCAAACAGTTGTGTGGTTATTGTGTGAGTGTATATGCAGGAGTCCGCGGTCACGTGAGGGGGGAGTGATAAATGGAAGTTTCCGGAGGAGGAAGGAGGAAACTGTAGTTATCACCAACCCTCACCGCGCCCAGCTCACGCCGCCACGGCGTGCGACCTGAGCTGGGCGCCCTGCCCAGTATGGAACTGTCCTCAAGCCAGTCACGTATTTGGCAGCCCAGTGAGCTGTCTACTGGATCGCAGCGTTTAGAAGCGCCAAATGCGGCAGGGCCAGTCTCAGGCTGGTCGCGTAGGCGGCAGGCCGGCGGGCGACCGGCAAGGCTGCATTCGCATTTGGATCACCGAAGTGATACAGGTGCTTCGATGGCACTCCGTGACGCATCAAGGAGGCATCTGGGGCCCAGGCAGCCTGCCCGTAAGCGCACCACCGTATCAGGTATGCGCAGGTGGAGCAGCAGAGCAAGATGTGTGCCGGACACTCACCATCATCCGGTCGACTGCATGGTTGTGGGACTTTACACAGCCGTCACTCATTACTTGCTATTGCTTCCAGAAGACCAGGATTTTTTTTCTTTTTTCGCTCTTTCCCTTCTTCCAGGCACGGCTTCATGTTAGAGCAGTAAATTGCAGTTAGGGACTCAGCTGAGTCAAGCTGGACTCAGCGTGTCAAGTTTGGCATAATACAATAAGCGCGCTATCCCCAAACAGTTGTGTGGTTATTGTGTGAGTGTATATGCAGGAGTCCGCGGTCACGTGAGGGGGGAGTGATAAATGGAAGTTTCCGGAGGAGGAAGGAGGAAACTGTAGTTATCACCAACCCTCACCGCGCCCAGCTCACGCCGCCACGGCGTGCGACCTGAGCTGGGCGCCCTGCCCAGTATGGAACTGTCCTCAAGCCAGTCACGTATTTGGCAGCCCAGTGAGCTGTCTACTGGATCGCAGCGTTTAGAAGCGCCAAATGCGGCAGGGCCAGTCTCAGGCTGGTCGCGTAGGCGGCAGGCCGGCGGGCGACCGGCAAGGCTGCATTCGCATTTGGATCACCGAAGTGATACAGGTGCTTCGACGGCACTCCGTGACGCATCAAGGAGGCATCTGGGGCCCAGGCAGCCCGCCCGTAAGCGCACCACCGTATCAGGTATGCGCAGGTGGAGCAGCAGAGCAAGATGTGTGCCGGACACTCACCATCATCCGGTCGACTGCATGGCTGTGGGACTTTACACAGCCGTCACTCATTACTTGCTATTGCTTGCAGAAGGCCAGGATATTTTTTTCTTTTTCGCTCTTTCCCTTCTTCCAGGCACGGCTTCATGTTAGAGCAGTAAATTGCAGTTAGGGACTCAGCTGAGTCAAGCTGGACTCAGCGTGTCAAGTTTGGCATAATACAATAAGCGCGCTATCCCCAAACAGTTGTGTGGTTATTGTGTGAGTGTATATGCAGGAGTCCGCGGTCACGTGAGGGGGGAGTGATAAATGGAAGTTTCCGGAGGAGGAAGGAGGAAACTGTAGTTATCACCAACCCTCACCGCGCCCAGCTCACGCCGCCACGGCGTGCGACCTGAGCTGGGCGCCCTGCCCAGTATGGAACTGTCCTCAAGCCAGTCACGTATTTGGCAGCCCAGTGAGCTGTCTACTGGATCGCAGCGTTTAGAAGCGCCAAATGCGGCAGGGCCAGTCTCAGGCTGGTCGCGTAGGCGGCAGGCCGGCGGGCGACCGGCAAGGCTGCATTCGCATTTGGATCACCGAAGTGATACAGGTGCTTCGACGGCACTCCGTGACGCATCAAGGAGGCATCTGGGGCCCAGGCAGCCCGCCCGTAAGCGCACCACCGTATCAGGTATGCGCAGGTGGAGCAGCAGAGCAAGATGTGTGCCGGACACTCACCATCATCCGGTCGACTGCATGGCTGTGGGACTTTACACAGCCGTCACTCATTACTTGCTATTGCTTGCAGAAGGCCAGGATATTTTTTCTTTTTCGCTCTTTCCCTTCTTCCAGGCACGGCTTCATGTTAGAGCAGTAAATTGCAGTTAGGGACTCAGCTGAGTCAAGCTGGACTCAGCGTGTCAAGTTTGGCATAATACAATAAGCGCGCTATCCCCAAACAGTTGTGTGATTATTGTGTGAGTGTATATGCAGGAGTCCGCGGTCACGTGAGGGGGGAGTGATAATGACAATATATAAGCTAGCACCATAGCGTAATATATTAACTAGCGTTGTAGAATGTACCTGTTAGAGTTATGAGTTATGTATCTTTAGTTTTGTGTTCATGAGCTAGACTTTCTTTTTGCTCTCTAAAAAGGAACGAGGGGGCTTTTAAGCCCAGGAGCCCTCGCTATGCTTTGTTTTTACCTTGGTCGTCATATGCGTTGTTCAAGTTGATAGAAACGTCTTTGCACTACAACACCATGCGCCCGATAATCGTATTGCAAAGATATTTCTATCAGTTCAAGCAACACACATGACGGCCGATGTAAAAACAAAGCATAGCAATGGCTCCTGGGCTTTCAAGCTCTATAATTATTATTACCGACACTTCTGTGGCAGTGTCAACTAAGCTCGCACATAGATGCGGCTAGTCCACACGTTCGCTCTTGCTGGATACGGATGGGGGGGGGGGGGTGGTACAACAAAATAATAGGATCAATAGAGAGGTTCCGGGGTACGATTTTCCGTGCCAAAATCCGTATGGGCGCTACGGATTTTTTCCAGGCGTGCTCCATACGATTTTTCGGCACGAGAATCCGTGTGGTCTGGCTTTCATACGAACCATGCTTCGTATGGAGATTTTGCGTCATCGGGTGCAGAAAGATTTTCGCGTACAAATTTGGTACGAGAAACATCGATTTTTCGCGGGAAGTTTTGATTTCGGTACAAATTTTCAAAATAAAAAGGCATAGCGCGGGAATGTGACGTGTTTGCGATCGTAACCTAGGCAATGACGGCAAACACATAAGTTCCGTACCCCGGAACTTTTCACTGCTCGAAAACGACGTATAAAAATCCGTAGCGCCTCCACGGATTTTGGCACGAAAAATCGTACTCCGGAACCTCCCTATTAATCAAAAAAAAAGGGTAGTCATAAAGCCTAGCACGATAGAAGCTGATTGGCGAACGACAATTGCGCTGGGTCGGGTGTCAAATTTTGAAGTAGATGATCCCATTCAAAAGTAATTTAAATCCGCAGGCTCGCCCTTTCCCCTTCCAACCAGTCTCACCCAGTACCCGTAAATGTGAATTTCTCCCCCACTTCCTACCCACAGGGACTCACTTCCTACCCACAGGGACTCACTTCCTACCCACAGGGACTCACTTCCTACCCACAGGGACTCACTTCCTACCCACAGGGACTCACTTCCTACCCACAGGGACTCACTTCCTACCCACAGGGACTCACTTCCTACCCACAGGGACTCACTTCCTACCCACAGGGACTCACTTCCTACCCACAGGGACTCACTTCCTACCCACAGGGACTCACTTCCTACCCACAGGGACTCACTTCCTACCCACAGGGACTCACTTCCTACCCACAGGGACTCACTTCCTACCCACAGGGACTCACTTCCTACCCACAGGGACTCACTTCCTACCCACAGGGACTCACTTCCTACCCACAGGGACTCACTTCCTACCCACAGGGACTCACTTCCTACCCACAGGGACTCACTTCCTACCCACAGGGACTCACTTCCTACCCACAGGGACTCACTTCCTACCCACAGGGACTCACTTCCTACCCACAGGGACTCACTTCCTACCCACAGGGACTCACTTCCTACCCACAGGGACTCACTTCCTACCCACAGGGACTCACTTCCTACCCACAGGGACTCACTTCCTACCCACAGGGACTCACTTCCTACCCACAGGGACTCACTTCCTACCCACAGGGACTCACTTCCTACCCACAGGGACTCACTTCCTACCCACAGGGACTCACTTCCTACCCACAGGGACTCACTTCCTACCCACAGGGACTCACTTCCTACCCACAGGGACTCACTTCCTACCCACAGGGACTCACTTCCTACCCACAGGGACTCACTTCCTACCCACAGGGACTCACTTCCTACCCACAGGGACTCACTTCCTACCCACAGGGACTCACTTCCTACCCACAGGGACTCACTTCCTACCCACAGGGACTCACTTCCTACCCACAGGGACTCACTTCCTACCCACAGGGACTCACTTCCTACCCACAGGGACTCACTTCCTACCCACAGGGACTCACTTCCTACCCACAGGGACTCACTTCCTACCCACAGGGACTCACTTCCTACCCACAGGGACTCACTTCCTACCCACAGGGACTCACTTCCTACCCACAGGGACTCACTTCCTACCCACAGGGACTCACTTCCTACCCACAGGGACTCACTTCCTACCCACAGGGACTCACTTCCTACCCACAGGGACTCACTTCCTACCCACAGGGACTCACTTCCTACCCACCACAGGGACTCACAAATTCGCACTGGACATGTTTAATATTTGTAGTTTGATGCATAAATGATATGGTTGCTTTCAAGTTCCAACCCAACGACCATCGTAGAAGTCAAGGCCTTAAAGTATCGAAAGAAGTCATCGTGTCTTGTTCCTCTCCCCGTCCCCAGCCCCAATCCCGCCTCCACTAATCTCCATAAATCATGTCCCTCTGACCATTGTTGACTCAACCAGAATCCTAGGCGTTACCATAGACTGCCGCTTGACCTGGACACTCCATGTTGATGGCATTGTGCACAAGGTGTCAAAGAAGATAGGCGCTCTCCGGCGCCCTTTCAGATGTTTGTCAATACCTGCTCACCGTTCCTTCATTCTTGCTGTCATTCTCCCGGATCTTGTGTATTGCTCCCCTTCTTTCCTCACGAAGTTGTCTGCTCAGGATAGGAACAGATTACAATCACTGTTTCGGCGTGCTGTTCACGCAGCATGTGGCGCTGACCACCTTGATGACCCTGGCCCATTATTATGCAGATTATCGCTGTTTTCTTTTGATCAATATAATTATGGTAATGTCCTTTGCTAGATTTCTACATCGCAATTTTGTCTCTCATCCTCTACCTTCACTCCCCTCCCTCTTCCCTAAGCCTCGTGCTGCCCGTCGTACGAGGAGCCAAACCACCCCATCCATTGCAGTGAACAGATTTCGTACTGCTGATGGTGTCAATTCTTTTTCTAACCGTGCTGCGTTGTTCTTTACTGCACTACCCTCTGAACTCTGCAGTTCTTCACACACTCAGCATTTCATGCAGAAATTCAACAATTTTTTGAAGGACCCAATGCAGGTCAACCGCTCTCTTAACTTCCTTTTTGGCCGCGTTACCAATGTGTAGTGAACGTTGTATATCCTTGAGTGACCGTTGTATATCCTTATTGATTTCTTTTTCCTTGGTGCAAGTCACACTCCATGTATGATCTTCATTATCTTTACCTTTACTGGGTCTTCACATTGGCTATAGCCTCATCTTTTAACTTTTCTTCATCCTTTTTGCCTCATCGGCGCTCTTTGAATTTGTGTGTCAACACTGTTGAGTTGTTCAATGTTAAATAAATACTACTAACTTGATTAGACCCCGAGTTTTGTAGGTATAGAGTGACATGATACTCCTAAAGTGCTCAGAGGAATACACTACTAGTGCTTGCAAGAAATTGTAACTGATAGGGGTCTTGGATTAACGAGTAATCGGTATAATTTTTTTTAAGCCCTACAGTCCATTTCAAAACTATGGACGCGTAGGGTTTTTGAAATATTTCAAATTTAGGTGGAACTTTTTGAATGAGAATAGTTTTCGGAATATTGCTCAGGTCCGCTCCACAACTACTCTCATAATATATATTTTCTAAACGATTGGATAACAGACGCCCAATTTGGAAACATTTATGCACAAAGTGATCACAGATTTTATGTGGTATAGATGCTGGCGTAACGGTTTTTGCCTAGGTACGCGTCTATAGTTTTAAAATGGACTGTAGTTATCCCACCCTACGAAAGTATCATCCAAATAGCAGACATTTTACGACGCGAATCAGGATGAACATAGTGAGCCTTACTTGTCTGAATGTATCTAGTGATGTCGGCACGACCTTCAAACATTCTTTCTTCTGGACTGTAAATCTGGTAGAAGCATAGCCGATGACTGAATGTGACTGGATTAAGCAAGGTACTGTAGAAACCAGATATAACACAAAAGACACCGTTAAAAAAAGTAAATTATCGTGTCCGTTCCCAAAGGGAACTCACGACGGCCGCTAGCACCCGGTAAACCCAAGCAGCAGATGCAGCGCCTAACGGTGGGGGTGAGTGGATAAGTCGCCGCAACCGCTGGCACAAGTGCCGAGAAAGACCTCATTAGCCACATCCATGTACCCCTTGTGCCTGGCCACAAGTTCCCAGTTGACTGTGGGTAGCACCACGGCTAGAAAAACCGCTCCCAGGCAGGACTGGAACCAGGTACCTCTCGTATCTCAATCATGGTCGTTGACCAATGCTGTATTAACGCTCATGCACTTCATTATCGCAGACACACAACATATGCCGGTTTCATGGAGTGTTGGTAAACCAAATCTGGCATGTGATAATCATAATGATTGTAGGCGATAGTCCACGCACAAGGTGCAGTGCCCATGTTACGCGCAAGAAGACAACTAGAATTAAAGATCGGTTCCATACACACACACATGCACACTTTCTGAACACGCAAATGGGACAACACACCGTTAAATTTTGTTTTTCGTAACCATTTATCCTTGCAAAGACTCTAAAAAAGAAGTAAAAAGGCCAGCAAAGGCACAGCGCGCTTGAACCACCATATGCATGTGGTGGAAAAGGAATCATAGTGGATCATATTGGAAACGGAATCATGTTTTTTTTTAATTTTCTTGTCGATGTCATTGCACTGGTGGCTTCAGGATCAAAATAACAGTTCTTGCTGCCTTTTCTGTTGAGTCGTGATAGTTTTCCGGTAAATTTAAAAGTTAAGCTCTGTTTTTCTTTGCCTTCTATATGTTGAGTCCGAACAAGAGAGGTTTCTTGCTCACTAAAACAACTAACAATGGGAACAGGTAGGTTGGTGGAACGACATTTATTAGAGACTAGACTAAGACCAGTACGAACGAAACGACTACATAGTGATTATTGAAGAGGGAGATTATTTTGAAGAGAGCTTATTGAAGAGAGTGAGTTGAAGAGAGAAGAAACGCAATATAAAGGGCCTGGGTAGCTATGGTAAACATGGGCACGCAAGTAGTTACCCAGGCCAAATGAATAATAATAATAATAATAATAATAATAATAACGAGAGAGCTTGGAAGCTCAGGGCCCTGCGCTATGCTTTGTTGCCTAGCTCATCGTGCATGTTGTTAGAACTGATGAAAATGCTTTTTCCTTTGATTAGCTTCATCATTGTATTGCCAAAACGTTTCAATGAGATACTGAAGTAACGTCTTCTGCATAGCTATGGGACCGGCGCTGACTTTGCCGATCACGGGCGTTCTGCAGTCGACGGGATGTCTGTCCTGATGACGTTTCCTGGGACCGGCGCTGACTCTGCCGATCACGGGCGTTTATCTTCTTATTATTATTATACTGGCGGCAACCAACATCCATTCTGATTGCATTTACTCGTCTCCCTACTTCGTATTTCTTTCCAGAAAATCTCCCCATACAGCAGGGAGTCGTTTACATAATATGACTCCCTGCTATACATCTACATGACTGTATAATTATACGTTATAGTTATTATGCTATCCGCCTACATGCGATTCCCGGGCAGGTCGACAGGCGGCCCAGCCAGCCTGCTAATGGGATCTCGGCCTCGCACACAAATCCACACAAAATGTTACTGCACTGAATGCATTCCCCCGATACACTTCGCATATATACTAATGTCTTATTCTCTTGATGGTACCGTACTCTTGATGGTACGGGACAGGTACGGGATAGCGCCAGGCATGTCGATGGCACAACACAAAAATATTGTGGCCAGCTGTCTTTGCTGGTACGGTACAGTACGGGACAGATACGGGATAGCGCCAGGCGTGACACAAACAAACAAACAAACAAACAAACAAACAAACACCAAATTAAAGCTGTGTGGACCCTGGCTAGCGCCAGACGTTACTGAAGTAACGTCTTCTGCATAGCTACGGGAATAATAAAATAAAGTTATTTACATGAAAACAAGTTTTGCTAATGGTGTTTGTACTGAGTGCGCAGCTTACTCTATTTATTGCGTTGATTACATTTTTATCTCCACGTAAGCTTTTTGATAATAATAATAATACCACAGCACGCGTACAAAGGGCAAAGAACAATGCATGAGAATACACTGAAATTAAGCCAAGTCCGCTTCTGTCTCCAGTCAACAAAAAACTCATCCATAAACAATGTCTGATCTCCATTTCGACTTGTCTGCAGCAAATGCTCGTGCTCCTTCTAGGTCGCTGGCATTCTTCGAAGGAATGTCGTGCCCTGCCAGGTCCTTCATGATGGTGGTAGGGAGAGTAGCCGCGGGACGGCCCCTTCGTCCACATGACCCCGCTTGAAAATAGCAGGACATCGCAAGGCAAGGGGGTGACTGCTCACTCATCCTCAGCACATGGCCAGTGAGGCTACGCTAAATGAATAATGCATGAACTAGTGAATGTGAACTAATTACTTGTGGGCCTAACATAATATAGTTTACTAGTATACTGGATGGCGTAAATGTACCAGCATTGCACAAATAGTGCCCCCTCTTGCATATGTGATGGACATTGAATAAAATTGGGCAAGTAATGAAATCATTATTGTTTTGCCAGCCAAGATGAGCAGCACAATCTTAGCAAGGCTAGTTGCTTTACTATCTCAAATCGTGGACAGCTGAGTTCGGCAAATGTGTGCAGATGTGCAGCAGTGCGAGCTGTATGCGAACATGACGGGCTCTTTCGCACCTCCTTGCGTTCAGCGACACACCAGTACCTTGGACAGATCCTGGCCTTGTTCAAAGTTGTTGCGCCATCTCTGTGCAGGTGTGCAGTGTTTACGGGGCGATTGCCTTGGCTGCCAAGTCGGCTACCTCTCGCATTGGCCCAGGCGCAGGAGCCCACTTGCTGTATCCGGCGCTTGCTATGGTGATGAGGCAGCTGTTGGACTGCTTGGTGTAACTGGACACAGCGTCAGCAATCGACTTCAAGCCCATTCCACTGTTGGATCAAGGGCTGCCACCGGCAGATGTCTCTTCTGACCGGAAAAGGGGTTGGTGTGGATAGGCCTCTCGCAGATGTTCAGCAAGCGCCCAGTACGCCAAGGCTCGGCGTAAAGGAGAGTTTGCCCAGGAAGTGGTCGAGTTTGCATTGATTTACCTAGACACTGGTTGACACAGTGCATGCGGAGGTCGGCCATTTCGTAATTTTGTTATCTGTCATCTGAGTGTTGGGTCTCCGTGGGCACCATGTCAGAAGAATGCCTAGGGGGACAGGGATGTAGATGGGCCAGTAGCTTTCTCCTCGGTTTGAGGGTTGTATTAGCATTTCAAACGACCCACGTTCCCTTTGCTAGGTTACGACCAGTCAGTCGCTTTGCGGAGCGGGCTTTGATTTGCCATCAAAGCCCGCTGTCTGGGGTAACCTGTACGAGAAAACCAGCAAACCCGCTGTCAGGGGCAACTGGTACGACAAAACCATCAAAGCATAATGAAACACTGCTCATGCGCACTTTCATGATAGTATCTTTTGACTAGGAAGTAGCCAAGAAGTTAGAAGATCTTTCCTTACTGTATGGAAGTTTCCTCCAAATATGACGGCGTATGGTGGCGAGCCGATTGACACCCAGTTCAGCACCACCAATATCAGCTGACCATCTTTTCAGCACTCTTACTTCAGCGCGCCCCAATTCACCCTTGTCCTAACATAGCACCGCCTATTTCAGGTTTGTCCTAATATAGCGCAAACATTTCACACAAGACCCAATATAACCGGCTCATTTCGGCTCATTTCCAACATCTCGATCTCAATTCGTCGAATATGGCTGCTGAGAACATTGAAGACATAGAGTCGGCGTTTTTGACGGTGACTCAACGCAGAGGACGCGCAGTAATCTAGAATGGATTTGCGTACCAGATGGAAAAGTGGAAGGCGGAGGGTCGTATTTCGTGTCGCTGTCTTGTGTCGGGTTTTAAAGGGCGGTTGGAGTCGACGGCTGCTATTCTCGATGATGGAGAGGACATTGATGCAAATGTAACTACAAAGATCGCAACCATCCACCTACAAATGAACGAGTTGATGTACAACGCTCTGTGAAACGTATGAAACACCGCTGTCGAACCGAGAGTACGGGCATACGTAACATCATTTTATTTATTTTTTTACAAAATAGCCACAAACCATCATGGTGCAAACGCCGGCAAAAACGCACAGGGATACACATAGGGATGGCAGCCGAAGAAGTGGAGGCGGGGCAAGAGCAGCTCAACCGACCAAGGGTCTCGGTTTCAGCACTGCTCATGCGCGCCAAACAGAAAAAATACGAAGTGAGAAAAAATGAGCAGGAGCACAACAGAGCAAATTAGAAATAAATAATATGTAGGATAGGAGAGCAGGCACACCACACATTGCCACACACGCCCAGTAGCAGGCAATCGAATGCATATACACAAACACACTCTCAGTCACATTCACACACAAACACCTGCGCACACGCACACAAACACATGCGCACACGCACACAAACACATGCGCACACGCACACAAACACACGTCTACGATGAAGAGCTGGATGCGCCGGCATCCACGACCTTCCTCAGGCGCCTTTGCCTGCTCACATCTCAATCTTCGGGAGGTAGCTATTCGTCGTTGATGGGATACTATCGCTGTCGGGTGTCTTTCGCACTGCTACGTTCCACTGTATTGTGTGTCCGGGGTGCTCGGTCGGCCCGCCACCGTCCGGTTCACATGCTTCGTGAGTTGGTGATGGTGGAGGGTCGGGTTCCCTGCGGTGATTAGTGCTGCACTGAGCTTGTAAGTATGTATAGGATATACCCTGAGCTGGAGTGTATATGGAAAATATACACCAAATACAAACCGAGGCCGCAGGCCGAGGTTTGTATGATGGCCTATATTTTCCATATACAGTCCAGCGAAGGGTATATCCGACTTATACCTACCTCAATATACACCCCATCCATCACACAATGCTATACTAACCTTTTTAGTATAGCATTTGTACTATAGTGTACATAGGATGTTGCCTATTTTGGGTACAAGATTGTAAGAACAACAGGGTTCAGCATCTGCAGCACACTGGCTGGGTGGTATAAGGGGTTGCTTGAGATGCATACTGTTGTGGGTTCGAATCCCGCTTGTTCTCTTCCTTTGTCTTCTTTCTTTCAATTTTCTTTTTCAAGTGGAGAGAAAATTTCTAAGGGTATGTTCGATTGTACGAATCCATCAGCCCCGGACCTGGATTCGCCAAATTTGTGCATGTTCGATTGCACGAATCCGGATCCCGAGAGCACGGATTCGGATCCAAGCAACCCACCTCCCAGAGACGGATTCGACGGATTCATTTCCATGATACGACTCATATCTACTCAAAACTCCCAATAATGCGTACACTAGGTCAAGAGTTTACCCCAATTCGTACAGATACTACGGGATGAGCTGTAGCAACGCGGTCGCTAAGGCCTTGAAACGGATTATCGGTTGTGCACATTCGATTGTATCCGTCCGATCGAAGTGATCTGGTCGGCGGAGATCGGGATCCAGTTTCTACAATCGAATGCAGCCTAAGGTTACGTTTGGTTGGTCACATTCCCAAATGGGAATCATTTGGAATCACTCGGAATCATTCTCGCCCGTTTGGTTGGTCAAAAAAGTGCGTTAGGTTGGTCACATTCCACATGATTCCAGAATGGGAATCGCTGAGAATGATTCTTTTTGGAGAATGATCATTCCACCTCACATGCTGGAATGAGCATTCTCATTCCGGAATCAAAAATGATAATGGCTGCCACGAGCCAAACAATGTAGCAACAGGTTCAAGTGCCTCGTATCATGCACCCAGAAGTACCATGACTCTCTCAAGGAAACTAGAGTCGGGTAAAAGAAAAGACAGCCGCCGTTCCTCAACGACATCATGGAATTGTTATGTCAAGTGATTCCTAATTGATTCTGGCGCGTTAGTTTGGTCAGGTGATTCTTGCCGATTCCCATTCCAGAATGGTTGTCATTTACATTCTGAAAATGCCCAACCAAACGCAACCTTAGTCCCTCTTCTTTGAATCCTAAAAAGGAGTATATATGTAGGACTCAGTATAGAGTCCATGCACTATATGATGTCCAGCACCCTATATAGAGTCCATTGGTCCAAAATCCACTATACAGAGTCCAGGAGTCCACTCAGTTTTGATCAGCTTCATCCTGCCGCGCAATCCCCTATAAGGAGTACACTTTTTCCACAAGTCCCCTATTCACAGTCCAGGAGTCCAGTTTATCCAGTCACGCCGTCCTGTGTGTTGTGCCCGAAAGAGAACACATTTTCAGTTTTGCTTGCCTCGTGGCAGCGCATTCCTTTCTTCACTTCAGCCATGGCTGCCAATTCTGCTGTGCAGTTGCTGACAGTAATCTGTCTCGAGCTAACCAAGGAGGATAAGGAGACGTTCAAAATCAAATCTGGAAAGCGTCTTGTGGTTCTCTGAAGACGTTTCATCAGTGCGCGGGATGAAAGCAGAAATTGCAGAACGAGAAAAGTTCAGCACAGTTCAAATCTGACGAGTCAGGTACACTGACGCTCTCTTTCGTTCGACGCCACAAGGATCCCCTGTTTGGCTGGCCATTGCTGCCAGTAAGACGTTTGAACGGTTTCATCAGAGCGAGGGATGAAAGCAGAAAGCGGAGGAAGAGAAAAGTTCAGCACAGTTGCAATCTGACGAGTCAGATACACTGACACTCTCTTTCGTTCGACGCCACAAGGATACCCCTGTTTGACTGGACAAGAGCTGCCTGTACCACCGTGTCAAAAGGCTGTCCAACTACATGGCAGGACGATGACTGAGGTAAGGAAGCTTTTACTCGTTTCGATTGGTCTGCTGTTCTGTCGTTATGCTTGATTTTTTTTTCCATTTTCAAGGAGCGTATCGCGTTTGTTTGATGTTGCTTGAATGAATGCCCTAAAAGTAATCAACCACTTCGTAATAGTCCTCAAGGACTGCAAGGACTTTGCATCAATCGTATATGCATATATGATCGTCTAGCTATCATCAATGGACCGTATGCGTGTTAAAACAAAATGGCGTCACGATTTATTGAAAGTGGTATAGTTGGTGGTACGAGTGTTCAAAACCGTTTGAACTTCATACTGTTCGTCTTCTTTTTGACATGCTCTCTTTCCATCGTCCTTAGCTTTTGTTTGTTGAGAACTGTTTTGGCTTTCTCCTATACCTCTGGGGGATGCCAAGTGATGGTTTTGAGAGGGTGGTGATGGCTGTGAGCGAGAGTTTGCCGATCGGCGTCGTCCTCGGTATAGCGATGAAAATACTAGTTACTGCGCACCTGGCAGATATCACAACACGTCGGAGCGTCCAGGAGCAAAGGAATCTTGGGTTTTCACTGGAATCCAGTTCCTCCAGCATCGTGTAGCCCACCGTCGGTGAATGGCGGTCCAGAAAGGTCGAACCTGGTCTTTTGCAGCATCTCGCAGTCCTGCGAGGCACACTGAATACGCCTGTCATGTATTCTACAAATAAAAATCACGAAGTAGTGGACTTTACAGTGATGAGTCTATCCTGTATGCTGCAAAAGACGCAGGAAATGTGACTGGTGTCCGTACACTGGACGCCAATATCATCCCAGTCTTCTCCTGCAGGATCTGTTTGACATTGACATACCGGTATGCAGTGGGTCGACATTGGCCCGGTTTGGCAGCTATCTGCCTGGGTGGATGTAGCAGGTTTGCATTGGCGCGTCGTCCAGTCCGACATTTTCTTGTAACTGTGGAGTACCGGCAGGGTTTGAGAGGTTGCTCGTGCTGTGAACACATCTCTACTGCTTGTCTCGTCCTGGAAGTGCCGTCTCGCCGCTTCCTTGCTCTACAGTCACGCCGTTATTTCGCTTTGTTTCGTGGTGCAGCTCAAAACCTGCCCAAACAACTGTGAGCTCGCAACATGGTATGGACAAATTGCACCACTCATGCTGGTTAACTAAAACCGGGATAGTCGAGTAAGCGAGTTCACTCCCTGGGCCATGGCAAGATCTGTTCAGCGCGGGCTATTCCAACCTCCAAGTGCATAGTCACCGATCGATCCATGCGATGGTGGTTGACCTACAAAGAGCCAAGGTCTACGAGTACTACTATTGGATGCTGTCTACATGCAGTCAACAAAATCAAAGTACCTCAGTATGCCCCAGAATAGGGCATGTGCATCTATCATGACACAACAGGGGTTCTGGCGGCTCCTGTCAAACAAGCAGTAGCGACTAGTGCCAGCTACCTATTGGAGGCTAGCCGCTACAGTCTGTCACTGGAGATAATTATTATGTTCACTGTTTAGACTGAGCACAATCAATGATGCCCAATCAATCTGCCCAATGTGTGTTCTGTTCCACCTAATTATAACGTCCCATCGCATCAACCCTACTACACGCACATGTCGTCACTCTAGCATGACTTGTGTTATTATTGTTTATTTTGATTCGCACGATAAATAGAGCACAATAAACGTTAACTTGACCGAAGGTTAAAGGCGACTGCAGATAGAGGAACACATCGAGTTACAGGTACCGGCATCAATACAGTATCAGAGAGAAACAAACAAAAATGAGAGGTACGCAGAAAAAACTCTCGTAAGCCCAAGGGGAAGTGGTTGATGAGGGATGAATGCACTCTCCACGCTCATCTACACTGTTCGTGGAAATGCACACATACATGCAATAATATACAACATAGCAATAGCATGCACAGAACCGAACAATTTCATGTTCACACATGCAAGCACAGACCTGAACATTAGTACCAAAAGCCGATACAGGCAATATCCCCATACACACAGACGCACACACACACACACACACACACACAATGTCCCATGTATGCGCCCGTGGCGAGAAAATCACGCAAATCTACAAATGCACTGGATGTGAACCCACAGATTTTCTCTTATAGCAACAATAGCGGATCTGATTCTGAATGAAACACACACACAATACAATCATTGAATGCCCATCCGCAGATGATGGCAGGTCCTGAAAGAACAGGCAGTGTTCCAGTGATGGGGAACAGAACTTCGAGTGGCGAGTGAGGTATACACACACACACACACACGTGCGTGCGCGGGCACACACTAAAGTATTCAGAAATAGAATCGACATCGTAGTATTCATTGGTTGGGGAATGGAAAGGAAAATAAAACATTGCTGTAGGTTATTGTTGTAAGGACACTGGGAGCACAACAGAAAGGTAAGCAACTTGCTTTGAAGCAAAGAAAGTTATTATTCCACGGATCTCAGAAGGAAGGAACGTTCCAGAATGCTGCACTGGCAACAGGCGGCCTGCATGTGCGCGGCCCCTGCAGTCGGTCCAGCTGCCGACTTGCAGTGCTGAAAAGAATGTGCAGTACAGCATGTCACATAGTATCGCAGCCTGGACAAATAGGCGCTGGGAAGTCCTAGTTATGTGCTCACCTACACCACGATGCACCAATCTTCTGAGCTACTTTGGCAACAACTTTGTCCACTTGAGACTCCCATGGGCTGAGCCAGTTGTTGAGGGCTGCACCAAGGTGGACGGCAATGACCGCTGATGGCAAGGCAATCCATGGCACACAGTCACTAGGGCATCGTCAACATGGCGCTGAGGCTGGATCGATAAAATCAACCTTTAGGCTGCCGCGAGGTTGACAACGAGGCCGCTGTCTCGAAGCTAGTCAGTCAGCCTGGTCACCGCCATTGACGAACCCGTCGCCACCGCCAGCAGTGGCGGTAGGTTGTGACAAGTGTGGTGCAATATTGTCAGCAAATTCAGTACTCAGGATAAGATGAGTGACAAAGAGAACGTTGTGTTTGATAATATTGAAGTGAACAGGGATGATCACAAACCCTGCGCGTACTCCACCGTGAGTTACAAGAAAATTCCGAACTGGACGACGAGCAAACACCAACCTGCTACATCCAACCAGGCAGATACTATTACGATAGCTGCCAAACCAGGTCAATGCCGACCTACTGCATAATGTCAATGTCAAACAGATCCTGCAGGAGAAGACTGGGGTGTTGGCGTCCAGTCACTGAGTGTACAGACACCAGTCACATTTCCTGCGTCTTTTGCAGCATACAGGATAGACTCATCACTGTAAAGTCCACTACTTCGTGATTTTTATTTGTAGAATACATGACAGGCGTATTCAGTGTGCCTCGCAGGACTGCGAGATGCTGCAGAAGACCAGGTTCGACCTTTCTGGACCGCCATTCACCGACGGTGGGCTACACGATGCTGGAGGAACTGGATTCCAGTGAAAACCCAAGATTCCTTTGCTCCTGGACGCTCCGACGTGTTGTGATATCTGCCAGGTGCGCAGTAACTAGTATTTTCATCGCTATACCGAGGACGACGCCGATCGGCAAACTCTCGCTCACAGCCATCACCACCCTCTCAAAACCATCACTTGGCATCCCCCAGAGGTATAGGAGAAAGCCAAAACAGTTCTCAACAAACAAAAGCTAAGGACGATGGAAAGAGAGCATGTCAAAAAGAAGACGAACAGTATGAAGTTCAAATGGTTTTGAACACTCGTACCACCAACTATACCACTTTCAATAAATCATGACGCCATTTTGTTTTAACATGAATATCGCGGATTATTATTTTATTTCATGAGAAATGTATTCAAGTTTATCCCTGTGATAATTATGTGAACTCCACGACACTCTTCCTGTAGTATGATGTCAAATACAATGGGATCCACAAACGCAGTGCCAGTGTACTAGTAGTAGTAGGACTAGGAGGATTGCTTGTATGCCAATGACAAGAAAAAGCTTCTCAAGCTAATACTCGTATTCTCTGAAGTAACCGTTTTGATGTCACGAACATGACATTGTGTCAGTGAAACTGCCTCGTGACAACAAATCATTGCATTTCCATCTTGGGGAAGACTGACTGACAGCAACGCTGTACAGATTGTTCAAATCATCTCATTTCAATTTAGTTGCAGTGAAGTGAAACACTGTGTACACTACATGTATGTTGGTGTGTCTGTGCGTCTTGAGTGTGCGCAAACGATCTTATTCCTCGTATTACTAATATAGTAATAGATTATTGTCCCCACCATCACCTGTTCACAGGTCTTTGAGTGGATTGATTTTCATTGAGCATCACATTCGTTGAGAACTTGGAAGTTGTGTGCTCCCATGCATCATTACGGTAATAAGCGTATCCTTGTGCTATCTATTTGTTGCAGGTGTGCTGATCTTCAGAAGCTTGCGGAACTGAGTGCTGCTGAACATTTGCATGGCCATGAGCAATGGTGAAGCTTGCTATTGCACTCTCAGCATGTGCTAGTATTATGCTGACCACTGCACTATGTTACTCTCTTACACTACTACGTGTATGTAAACGTGCGTGTACCCGTCCCCGTACGCATTCGTTTCGTATAATTATTTGTTATCCCTCTTGACTTTACATGTAAATGGGTGGACGTTTGCATGGCTGTTGGAGTTGCATGTGTATTGTGTCTCTACTCTTTTCTTGGTGTTTTCTTGGCGTTGTATAAGTTTGTGTGTGTGTGTGTGTGTGTGTGTGTGTGTGTGTGTGTGTGTGTGTGTGTGCGCGCGCGCACAATAATTTTGAAAACAAATGATCCTGGGCTCTCCATTATTCCCTTTCGATTCTTGGTTTTTTTCTAGGTATTTTCTTGGCGTTGTGTGGGTGTGTGCATGTTTGTGTGCGTGCACAATAATTTGGCAACACTACATGATTGAGATATTGTAATTTGCAGCGTCTGCGAAGAGACCACTTGATTTGAAGATGGTGTTTGTAGGGTTTTTCATGTAATGAAGTGGCTGCAGTGGCGCCTCAATACATATTTTTTATCTTGAGAAGTGAATGATGTAAAGGATTAAAGGGAGAGGCCGTTTTCTGGTTAATATTCACTGCTTACAGCAGGTCCTATGTCTATTTTCGAACTCGATAGGGGATGCCTAATTGGCTGGACTTTATACAGGGGGTGTTGTCCACATAAAGACTCTTTATAGTTGATTTTAAAGTTTGGACTCCGTACAGTTGATTTTGGACCAATGGACTCTATATAGGGGTGAAGCCAATTGGCTGGACTCTATACAGGGAGTGATGTCCATCGAAACTTTGAGCTCACAGTTGATTCCAAGTTTGGACTCTGTACAGTGGATTATGGACCAATGGACTCTATATAGGGGTTGGACATCATATAGGGGCTGGACGCTCTACTGAGTCCAACATATATTAAGTTATTAACAGTATTTATTTCTCTGCAGTGGTTTATATTAACAGTATTTATTTCATTCTTGAGCAAATACATTGAATATACACTGGCCGGGGATCTGTGTGATGAATGGGGGTGTATATTAAGGTAGGTATAATACAAAATAATTGAGAGGCTTTGAATAGTTTTCATCAAAATTTAAATATTTGCCGGGTTGGAAGGTGGGAATCAAAAAAAATCTACGATGAAGAGTCGGTCAACTTACCCGCCTCCATTGTTGTTGTTGTTGATTTTTATTTTACTTCGCAAGGCAAAACGGGCAATGGTGCCCAGTTGAAGCTATTTGAGTCACGCTGTAATAGGAGGCATTCGATTCGGGTCATGCCGAATTGAGTCCTGTGTGAAGTGGGGAGTGCTCATAAGAGGGGCGCTGGTGTCAACCGCGCTGAAATGGGTTACGCTTAGGGCCGATTCCCACTACGGTACCGTGAGTGCCGTGCCGACGATTTGGGTAGGTCACGTGTACCCCACGGTACGAGCTTGAAGCTGAGAGTGATTTACACCTGCGCACAATCATTCCGTGCATTCCGTCGGCAGGCCGGATCACCATTTTTATCAATTTCTGACTTTGGTCCTGAGGGAAAATAGCGGGGGAGATGACTGGAGAAAGCTCAAGAATCAACCAATCGAAAAGCCAAAAGCCAAGAAAAAACTTCGTACCACAAATACAAAAGAAAGAAAAAACTTCCTTTCAGGGAGTAGTAAAATACCTACTACTCACTGCATTCGACCTCACGGAATACCACGGCATGCCATTTCCACCCCCCAGAGACCCTCGGCACCGGAATGTCCACGGCGCGGTACGGCAGGAGCCACGGAATGAACTCGCGCCAAAACTGCCCCTCGCGTGAGCAAATCACCATGGGTACTCACGGCACGGCACTCACGGTACCGTAGTGGGAATCGGCCCTTAAAGGGGAAGTTAAGGCAAAAATTAAAATTTCACCAGTTGTAGTCTTCGGGGTGCTGAGTCGAATGGTCGTAGTCCGAGGAAGCTGAGACGCTCCCTTCCTACTTGAATCCCAATCGAACTCGCGCACTTCCACCGAAACTGGGTGACCGCGCCCTACTAGATGGGGATTTGTATGCAAAATGTCACTAAAAGCGCCATTTCGTTCTTATAAAAGCACGGATGACCGCGATTGGCCCATATGTTGTAGTCTTTTGGATGCTGAGTCGCCTGGTTTTGGTCCGAAAAGGCTGCGATGCAGCGTTCCTCCTTTATTCCCAATCGAACATGGTTGAAGAAGCGGTCACGTGCACCAGGGTGCCCAAATCACCTGGTCACCACGCCAGCAGGCGACAACTTTCACACCAAGGTTCAACTCGAGTTCAACTCGAGTGACAGGACTGCACCCAAAAAAGGTCAAACAGGCTAGTAAGTTGTACCCTGCAGGCACGGCGACCAGGTCACTGCCAGGTGACTGGTGTACGCAGGAGCACGTGACCGCTTGTTCAACCACGTTCGATTGGGAATAAAGGAGGAACGCTGCATCGCAGCCTTTTCAGACCAATACTAATCGACTCAGCGTCCAAAAGACTACAACATATGGGCCAATCGCGGTCATCCATGCTTTTATAAGAACGAAATGGCGCTTTTAGTGACATTTTGCATACAAATCCCCATCTAGTAGGGCGCAGTCACCCAGTTTCGGTGGAAGTCCGCGAGTTCGATTGGGATTCAAGTAGGAAGGGAGCGTCTCAGCTTCCTCGGACCACGACCATTCGACTCAGCACCCCGAAGACTACAACTGGTGAAATTTTAATTTTTGCCTTAACTTCTCCTTTAAGTGTGAGCACACCGGCGAGCCGGCCCCAACGCGTCGGTTTGAATCAGTAAGTGCGGAGGAAGTCAACAAAGTGATGAACTCGCTTCCTAACTTCTGTAATAATTGTCTTTGATAATGTTGTCCAATTGTAAAACTGAAACCTCACATACAACATTCAAATATTCAAATATTGATGATATAGTTCAGCTTCTTACTTGTCACGAGATCCAAGTGAAGACGGAATCACCTTCAGACTATTATCTCCCAGCCATCTATAGGACAAGTATAACGAAACAGGGAGAAGTTCAAGAATGTACACGAAGCAGAGTAGTATTATCAGCGCAGCTTCGTGACTGGAGGAAATAGTGAAACAAAAATCTCTATATAAAATGAAGAAAAGGACCAAAGAGCTACAGGTTACGCTATAATTATCCACTAACACCACCAGTTACTTTACAATCAGCTCGTGCGATCACATTGCACGACATTGACCAACTGGACTGACATACTACACCAAACTGGCAATTAGCTCTACTAACCTCTAGCACATCTAGTTGCATGTATAGTTTTTGTTGAATTCGTAAGTGCACACGGGCTACAAGCCCAATTTCATGGAAGCGAATGTGATAATGGGGTTCATTAAGAAAAAGGGTGGCGGAAGGAGGAGGACGGTAGCAAAGCAACAGGGAGGAGAATTCAGGAGCAAAATTAACAATTTCGCAAATATGAGAGTACCTGAGACCGAAGGTACATGTGGAACGATAAAATGCTAAAAGCAAACCGAAGAAAGGAAATCCTACGTTGATACGTGCTAAACTGCACTTTAAAAGTTATAACGAAGGGGAGAACCAGAGCTCAAGAAAATTATAACATACAAAGTCATTGAAGAACATGGAAGAAAGAATACAAAGTCATAATAAGAATTTAACTGGATGAAGAGTAGCGCAAGCAAACATTTCCTGACAACGAGAGGGACTGTAACTACAACCACGACAGTAGCTGCCGTAGCAGCAGCAGCAGCAGCAGCAGCAGCAGCTACAATAACAACAATAATAACTGTTTAACAACAACAACAGTTCATCGCATGAGCTGATTGTAAAGTAACTGGTGGTGTTAGTGGATAATTATAGCGTAATATGCAGCTCTTTGGTCCTCTTTTCTTCTTATAAATTATTCCTTGGCTCTCAACCTGACTCTAAAAAAATCTCTACGTGTTTTTGGACCTTTTTCAAGTTGGATTTATTATTTCGAGGGAAACGAGGAAACAAGTTGAAAGAGCACAAAACACGTAGGGAATGTGTCGTCTTTGCACTGGTAATGCTGAGTGTCTTAGAAATGCCCCTGGATGTGTTCTAATACTTTTTCCTTGTTCACCTGCTGAGTAAATGTAAGGTTCTGGTCACATATTACTCGCCTTTCATTCTTGCTTCTTGAAGTGATCGATTTGTTTTGTATGAATTTATGGAAAAGAACGAAAGCACCCAGGAAATTTCTATAAATTGATCACAGATGGAGAGCCAAGGACGAGAGAGCTTGGAAGCTCAGGACCCTACGCTATGCTTTTTTGCCTTGATGACCTAGACAAAAAAAAGTACAGGGATGTTATAAATTCTTTAAAAAATTCCTTTTTTTTAAGACATAACCTAGGATGCGAACCCGCACTATCGCACGCCCTGCATGCATCCCCCGATACACTTCGCATACATACTCATTCTTCCAAGTTGTTTCACATTGTGATCTTGCATTTGAAAGCCCTATTTGATGCATTGTGGCCAGCCGTCTTTTTGATGGCACGGCACGGTAGGGGATAGGTACGGGACAGGTACGATCGAGGGTAATACGACACCGTCTCCCGTACCGTACCGTACCATCAAGCACAGCTGGCCACATACAGCTGCCCGCAATATTCAAATAGAGCTTTCAAACGCAAGATAATACCGTGAAGCAACTTGGAAGAATGGGTATGAAAGCGAAGTGTATGGGGGAATGCATGTAGGGCGATAGTGCGGGTTCGAATCCCAGGATATGCCTGAAAAAAAAATAGGAGAATTGAAAAATTTATAACATCCTATGCTTTTTTGCCGTACGGATAGCGCCAGGCGTGACACAAACACACAAACACACAAACAAACAAACACACAAACACCAAATTAAAGCTGTGTGGACCCTGGCTAGCGCCAGACGTCACTGAAGTAACGTCTTCTGCATAGCTACGGGAATTAAATATAATTAATAATGAATCCTTGGTTCTCCATCCAAGTCCATTCTTGCCCACCTGAAGAGCCATCCTTATTAATTTGTTGAGAGGGCAAAAGTCATACTCTCCAAGACACGGCAGACAACGGGAACATTTAGATGGGACGACATTAATTAGAGAAACGAAGAGACTCAGACAAAGACGAACGGAACGACTACATTGTGGAAGAGAGCGACAAGAGAGCGAGATCAAGGAGGGCGGCCAGATGAAGGGCCTGGGTACGAGGTCATCTGCAATTATGTAACGTGGTTGTAAATATTCTATTTTTCTCTACCTTCTGGGATAATAATGTGTCAACTGTTGCTATCAAGTTGAAGTTTGGTCTTCTGTGGGTCCCTCACCAAAAATCTGGCTTGATCGGCTATCTCTAAGGGTACAACATGTTATCCTGCAGCAAGGGCGTTTTTGAGGCCATGAAAGTAGGTGTACTGTTATGTAACATTGAGTAAAATAACGGTCTACACCCAGGAATGTCACTCACAGACCTGTAGAAACACATTGGTAAGGTACAGGTACTAGTTCTCCGAGTGTTGCAACGGCAAACGGCATTTGAATCGACCACATCTTGGCTACATAGGTGATACGAATATTCACAAATTGTGCTTATCTATTCAAAATTCATCTCACTGCAATCGCCCTCCTAGGAAGCTCATCAGTATAATAATATCGTCATGAGACATTCTATCGAAACAGGAGTGACAGGGACGGATGCCAAGGTGGCCAACACCAACGAAAATTGAGAAAAATGGGAGTCATTGGACATCCTTTCCCCTCGATTATAGTCGCTGTTGGTGGTGATAATAATAATAATAATAATAATAATAATAATAATAATACCACAGCACGCGTAATAATATAATTATGTGGGTATAATTATACGTTCCGCTTCTGTCCTATCTCCTATGATCAAATTCCATTATCAAGGTAATTATTAACACGGCGCACTGATGACCTGTGACGCCAGATCATGGATTGTCGGCCAGATTTCTCCATGTAGGCTTGTCCAGAGCGATGGCCCTCACATTCCCCAGCTGACTGCTGCGCTTCAAGTCGATGTTCCTCCTCTGTAAGTCGCTTGTGCGCGTCGCAATGGATGTCCTTGGACGTCCACGCCCAGCCTTGGCATCTCCCGCAAAATAGCCCGTCAGCGCGATCCATGGCGGCGCATCCCTGTCCATACGGAGAATATGGCCGGTTAGCTGCCATCTTCTCCTGTCCACGATGTCAGATAGTGGTTCCGTGTTGCACCTCTCATACAGCTCAGTATTTGATATCCTGGCTGGGTAGACTATGCCAATGAGCCGTCGGAGCTGCTTCCGGTGGAAAACGTTAAGCGATTCTGCTTGTGCTGCCGTGAGCCCCCATGCGCCGCAGTTATACAAAAGAACGGGCAGAACCAGGGCATTATACAGGCGGATGCGCCTCTGCTCACTGACCTTCCCACGCCTCAGCCAGAGGCTATACATCCTGCCGTATGCACTCGAAGCGAGGTCTTTCCTCCGCTCCAGGTCCTCACTGTCGCCAATGAGGGACCCTAGCTGCCTGCTGGACCGCCAGGAGTCTGAAGTTGATGTCAGATGCAAGAATTCGGTCTTGGTCTCGTTTACTGTAAGGGACCAATCCCCGAGTTCTGCGCTAATGATGGGGAGGCTTCGCTTCAGCCACTCCTCACTGGTTGAGTACAATGTCACATCATCGGCGTAACCTGTTTCTCCGGGTATGTGACGGTCGGCGAAAGGGCGTTCGGGAAGGTTTGCTCTCACTTGGCGCAGTGCTGCCTCCAGGTAACAAATAAAAAGAACAGGGCTCAAGCCATCTCCCTGGGGGGTGCCGATGGTGCTGAGAAACGGATTGGCAGTTGCCTTTCCTACTTTCACTGATATTTGTGTGTGGAACAGTAGGTGCTGGATCATGCGCACTTCATCGGGGCCAGTCACTAATGCCATGACGTCTAACAGTTTGGTGCGATCGGTCGTGTCGAACGCACGGGACATGTCAATCCCCAGCATGTGGCATTCCCAGTTGTATCGAGTCGCCTTGGCCGCAATCCATCGCTGTGTCCATACCACATCTGTTGTACTTCGGCCTTGTCTGAAGCCAGATTGAGTTGGACCAACATAACGAGCAACGTCCTTTGCGATTCGGCAGAGCACTACAAGGGAGAAAACTTTTCGGATGGTGTTCAGGAGGACAATGGGACGCAGGCTAGTCACGGGTCCTCTAGGTTTTTTTGGTTTTTGTAAAGGAATCAGTGTGCCAAGTCCGATGAACGATGACATGTCGGCACCCTCTGCTACGCTTTGGTTGATGATGTCTGCCGCTACGATGGATAGCTGTGATGTTCCATACTTCAGTAATTCTCCAGGGACTTTGTCCGGCCCACAAGCCTTTCCGTTTTTGAGTCGTTTCATCGCTGTTTCCACCTCCGCTGGAGACACTGCCACACTTAGCGGTTGGTGGTGATATGTGGTTGGGAAATGTCTTTTTGTTGATCCTGATAATTCTCTTACTCGTCTTTGAGGACAGCGCTTCCGGACTCTCAGCCCATCTACCGACGCAGCGCTGACACACCCAGCACAGTCCACCCTCCAGCAGTTGACGATGCAACCATGGACCTCATCCGCCAGAGCCTGGCGGACAGCTCCAGCATGACATGCGCTTCGCTGCAGCGCTCCGAACGCTTGTCGCCCTGAGCCAGGGGAAGCCACACGCAGGGACTGATCAGTGCCAGCAGCATTGCTCCAGATCCTGTACTTTGAGCGCATTGCCCACTATGCTAATGGGCATCCACATTGGACGGCACTCGCATCAATTGCTGTTAATAATAATGCCGATAAATCCTGTTTGGGTCATGTTGTATTTTTGGGAGAACAGTAGGGATCGTGAGTCAGGCTGGCATTGAGCCAAGTGCACCTATATTCGCTCACAAGTGCATCCTTCTCGCCGGGCAATTGTTGCCCCAGTTAGTGTCGGCATTGGCCATCCTAACGCACAGCGGTGCTTGCAATATTAGCTCTGGCATTGGACCAGAATATTGAATATTGTATGCGGCAATTGTTGCCTATCATCCTTTCCGCCGGGCAATTGTTGCACGAGTTGGTGTCGGCATTGGCCATTCTAACGCACAGCGGTGCTTGCAATACTAGCTCTGGCATTGGACCAGAATATTGAATAATGTATAATAATAATAATGACAGTTCGCATTTCACTCATTGCATGAGGTCAACGCATCTGTTAACAATTTCGAGCCAAGCAGCTCTATCAGAAGCAGATTGCACAGCATCCAGAAGCGACAGATTAATGCATTGTAAGTCTTTCTTGACAACGTCGATCCATCTCAGACGTGGCCGTCCTCGGGGTCGTCGTATGTCTGTTGTGTTGATCGACATTAGGAGGGCTTGGAAAGAGGACGATTCTTCGCCTTCCCTCACTACATGGCCGAATAATGGCCATGGCTGAATGGCCGAATGGCCATGGCTGAATAATGTATGTCTCCTGGTAATACAACTCGTAATAGCTCCCAAACAGTTCGGCTTGTTGTGTGGTTGGCAATATTAATTTTAAATATCTTTATTTCAGGATTACCCAATGCCGGCGAACGCCTATCAGAAGGATCTCCTATTTGTAGGGTTGCAAGGAATATTCGAATATTCGAATATTCGATTGATATTCGTTTGGAACCCGATGGAAGGAATATTTTCCCCTTTAGAATATTTGTTCGTTTTGACACGTACGCACATTCTGCTCTTGTGTCGATCTATCGTAGTAATTCTTGAACGGTTTGAGTGATGTGTTGAGAAAGGGGACTATGACTCACCAGAGTAGTGCACATGACTCCACTAGACACCTACTTGGTCTAGAACAACCGGGGACTAGCCAAACTCTTTCTAAGATTCTTTTGGTATAGAATATTCGATTTGTTTACAAAAAAATCGATTTCGTTCCAATGGTTTCACCCTTAGAAATAATTCAGCATTCCGAGAGAATATTCGTTATTCGTTCCTTATGGGTGAGTATTCGTTCGTTTATGAGAATATTCGTTGCAGCCCTACCCATTTGAACATGCGCATATGTGTGTGTAGGATGTGCCCTTGCTCACTTATAAGTTATACATGTAGATCATGTCCATGATGCCTTTCCTCTGCAAAGGTCCACCGCACTATTGTTTAAGATTTACATATTACTTCTGCATATGCATTACATACTATGATCGCGCTGGCTCCATTCCTTATCTCCTAAGCTACCCCCCCCCCTCCCTCCCTCCCGGTGCGTCTGCCCAGTGTTGACTCCGAGACCCATGGTCGGACGAGCTGCCCAGGCCTCACCACCACTGCCGTTTCCGTGCTGCCTTCTCGATACATACGTATGTACACTGTATATCATGTGCACATTCACATGTCTGAAGGTTTGTGGTTTTCAATAAAATAAAGAATAAACAATACGTGGTCATGCATCTGTCAATGATCGTTAACCTGAGTTGCTTGACAGTTTGGTAATGTCCGGTAATATTGGGTCGTTAGAGACATTGACCCTTTGTTTGTTTGTGCGTTTATGTTTATTTTACTATGCATATGAAGCGGGAACTAGACCCAATAACATAAAGGCTGGGAGACAAAATAAAATCACAAAAATAAACTAGCCCAGGTTCCAGAAGTGCTCAGGAACTGACAGAAACTGGTCACATATGCACCGGGTCACGCATATCCATATGTGAGAAGGAAACACAGCGGCTCAGCCGCAACAACAGCAACAGCGCTTAGCATATATTCGAACCCGCAATAACGCCCTGTATGCATTCCCTCAATATGCTCCACAAACACATCCTACCAAGTTGCTTCATGCTATGATCCTGCCGTTGAAAAACCCTATTTGAATATGTGGCCATTTTTCTTTGACAGTTCAGTACAGGACATGTAAGGATAGTGCACCAGGCATGGCACTTACCGTGGTTCGCACTGTGGACCCTGGCTAGCGCCAGACCATCGCTCCTTAAGTAAAGTCTTTTGCCTGGCTTCGGGAATAAAATGTTGTTTCACCTTACTCGTTAGGAAGCTCTGCTCTTTCGGGCACTGAGAAATTTGTGTGCAGAGAGGACTTAAACTACCTTGCATATTGCGAGAGAGAGAGGGAGAGAGAGAGAGAGAGAGAGAGAGAGAGAGAGAGAGAGAGAGAGAGAGAGAGAGAGAGAGAGAGAGAGAGAGAGAGAGAGAGAGAGAGAGAGAGAGAGGGAGAGAGAGAGACAGAGAGAGAGAGAGACAGAGAGAGAGAGAGAGAGAGTGAGAGAGAGAGAGACAGAGAGAGAGAGAAATAGAGAGAGAGAAATAGAGAGAGAGAGAGAGAGAGAGAGAGAGAGAGAGGGGAGAGAGAGAGAGAGAGAGAGAGAGAGAGAGAGAGGGAGAGAGAGAGAGGGGAGAGAGAGAGAGAGAGGGGAGAAAGAGAGAGAGAGAGAGAGAGAGAGATGGGGGGGGGGATATAGCTTCCTTGGATTTGCTAGCTTCCATCGAGTGTTTTCTTCGCAGTGTGGATGCCTCTCCTACTATCACTTCTCACCTTCTACATCCGCACTTTACCTGTTATTTCTTCGCTTTGTTTATCCCTTCGTTGTAAGCACCATTGTGGAGATATTTATCTGTATGTTTCATTGATTCTGGCTGCATGTCTTTTCACATAATGAGAAAGCACAAAATTTAGGTATGGAAATGTTTGAGACCTGACGTTGGTGGTGAAGACCTTGAAATTTGTAAAACATTATAGTGGTAGTCATGCATTGTACATCACGGCTGTAGTACTGATGTGCACAGTCATGGTAATAATGCATTGCGTAATGCTCTTGGCCATATGCTGCTGTTGAGCTGGTTTTACAGATGAAGAGTCTGAGAGACACAATGGCTGGTTGTTTATTCTTTCCGCGTGCTTAGTCTGGTTGCCTACAATTATAAAATTGAAGTTTTGAAGTCTAGGGTGCAGTGCCAATTCAAGTACTGTATTGACGTTTTGCCCAAACTCATGTTGCTATGAACACAGCACGTGAAAAATACTTTCCCTGCTCCACTCTTTGAAACTTATGAAAATACTTACATTTGGTTATCCGTGTAATACTTATGCAACTTTGTGTATTCACGAATTGTATAAGGTAGGTAATTCAGCTTGTTGTATTCCAAATTTCTGCGGAGCAGAAAAAGACACATGACGAAATTGTGACTAAGTGTTAGGGTGGATGAGTGTGCCTGTTCATGTTTCACCCAGCACCTGAGATGTTGATTCTGGCACGTCAGAGCGTACTGCCTCTGGGAGGTGTTGAATGATTATCATATCGTCTGCACTGAATTATTCTATCTCCTCTGCTTGCCTTCATATACCTGCGTTTTTCTAATCTCCTTATGTTGTCTGATGATTGGTTTTTGCCATGAAACTCTGAGTTACAACCAAAAAACAGCCCTATATACAGGTCGTCCCTCGTTAATACATAATCTCTGGGACTTGACAAATGTTATGTATTCACGGGGTTTATGTACTAAACGAAAGTGTACATAACTTGCTTGTGTACCAGACATTTTCACTTTTTTCAACTTTTCTGAGTGTTTCTTGCGACCATGACTAGTCAGGGAGATATTCTTGATTCCCTCGATCTAACATAAAAATTATGTTATAACGGTCACAGTCAGCGAAGATTCTACAGTTCACATGATACATGCCCAGCAGGCGTGCCGGTACTGCGGTAGTCACTCGGGAAAAAACAGAGCTTTGTCGGTTTGTGATGTGCGCTCTGATTTCTGAGCTCCACAAGTAGAAACTAGAACACGATGTGCCTCCGCTGGAAGGCCAAAAGACCAACAAATTATGTACTATTGAGGTAGGTGGCATGCGGGTACGGAGAAATGTTATGTACTAACAGGGTTTATGTACTAACGAATTATGTACTAACCGACAAAATTTGTATGGAAGTGACCACGTTTCGTCCAGGACTTGAGATTTCTTATGTACTAACGGGGTTTATGTACTAATTGGACTCGTATTAACGGGGGACGACCTGTACTTCATTTTGTGTACCTCTTGCGTACTACGCTCTGCCCATTCCGGGCATTTGAGCACTATTGCAGGTTAAGGCGCATACCCTCTGTGACTAAGTGTTGAAATGGTTTTATGAATTAATCCGTGCTGCACATGATTGATTGATTGATTTTATTTTACTTCGCAAGTTCAAACGGGTTCCTGGCCCAGTTATATGAAAGCGAAGGACAGAATTTGCCAAAATCCTAATGAGCAACAGCACAGGCAATATTATCATAGAAGTGGAGTACTATGCGAGCGAGAATACTGAGAAGAAAGGAACATGTCAAAACCTGACGAAACACAACCTATTTCAGGCATACATAAGGAAGGCAGGCTAGCTTAAAATCTTGCAATCTGGATACGGTGCGCACCTCTCTAGGCAAACTGTTCCACAGCAATGCTCCTGCGGTGGCGAATCTCGCTTGGCCACACTGACTGCGAGCTGGCTGGCTGAGCAGACCATTGGCATGCTGATGGCGCGTACTTCTGCCGCTGCATGCTGCTGGTTTGAGAAGCTGGGCTAGAGCAAGGCTAGTGGAGTCATTTAGACAACGCCAGATGAAGATCAGGAGCTTTTGTTTAACAAGTTCAGTGACGCGGTAAATCGAGTTGGAGGGGCTGCATCGCGGAACATGGCGGGCTGCCATCAATGCATCGGACCGCCCCGTTTTGCATGGCTTGCAGACGCTGAAGTTGGGTCAAGCGGAGGGCTGCAGAGAAGCAGCAGGCACCATATATGATATCCGGCATGACAATAGCCTTTACATATATCTTGCGCAAGAGGCATCGACAAGTAATGAGACATTCGACGTCCTGACACCTAGCTTCAACACATCTCTGTAGCGCTAACCGACAGCCTTCCTACTTGGAAGGTTCAAGGTTATGGAAAGACCAAAGAGGGGAAGGCAAGCGCAACGAAAACGAGCAAAAGCAACAGTCCCAACGAAACAAAGAATGTCGATTGTTACTGGACGATGGCGAGACCAGTACGATATTTGATAGAAGCGGTCTAACTACAATTCAAAGCAGCAAAGCAGCACACCACCCAACTTGGGCGGGTCATAAATATCAAAGAAAAGTAAAGAAAGGGGAAGCTTTGCGAAAACGAATCGTGCAAGCCGAAAGCCAAACTCCTACAGTACTCTCATGCATGACATTGTGACGGACTAGTTGACTACAAAACAAGTTGTTTCACACGACGTACGTTTCGCCGTATGATTCGTGACGGCTCATCAGGTGTGCAATTTGAAACTCGGATGTTGAGCCATAAATAAATGTAGAAAGGAAAAGGACGTCGAATGCCTCAGTACTCTGTCAGTTTTGCGCCTAGTTATTGCACTTTCTGACTATGTAGTATCCAGTTACAGTAACGCAGAGTTACTCTTAACTCGTATCAATATGTCCTTTTCCTTTCTACAATAATACTACAGTAATACTAGTAATAATATTTCAAACTCATGTCACACTCTACTCTACAAACACTTACAAATATGCGGCTGGCAAGTCATCAAAAAGCCCTTGAGGTAGGGTTGTTAGTTGGTTATGTTTTAAGACCCTGTAGGACAAAGATGTGAATTAGGACAACGGACAACGGGAACAACTAGGTTGGTAACGACATTTTATTAGAAACGGGACAAGAGAACAAGACGAACGAAACGATTACATGGTGATTATTGAGAGCTCGACTCAAGAGAGCGATTATTTGAAGAGACACGAGTTGAGGGAGCAGCAACGCAATATATGGCCTGGGTAGCTATGGCAAACATGGACGCGCAAGTAGCTACCCAGGCCAAAGGAATAATGCATGAACCCAACATACCACCCCTCCATGAAAAAGAATGCTGCGTCCTTCCGGAGAGAAAAAAAGAAAGAAAGAAAAAAGAGAGAAAAAGACAAAAAAATGACTGAGGGAGAAAAAAACACACGCACACACATATTGCACTCGCGCACGGATCTCACAAAAGTGTTTACTAGTATCATGCATTACAGTTATTGTTCCTGTACTTCTCTAAGTCTAAAGATAAGAAACTAGATGTGACGAGGAACCTACTGGTACTGTCTGCATGGCTAAAAATAGCGTAGTTACACTTCTGCTAAACATCAAAAATTAGAGCATGGCTCACCATGATCGGACCTCTAATTTGGTAATATTTTATGAACACACGGGCACACACACACTACAAATAAATTCACGAAATAAATATACCGAAAATAAATTTGACGAAGAAGGAACGCATAGAAAAAAAAAAGAGAGAAAGGTAGCTGACCTGCATGGCTTGAACAAGACGAGGTTGACATAGACGAGACGAGGTTGACATAGACGAGACGAGGTTAATCGGACAGAGACGAGACGAGGTTGGCGTAGGAGAGACGAGACTGACGACGAGACGAATGCCAGGCGGTAGAGCACGAGAATCCCAGGGTCGCGGGCTTCGGCAAAAGCCGGGCGCCAATTTTGAACGTGAATTAGCTCAGTCGGTAGAGCATGAGACTCTTAATCTCAGGGTCGTGGGTTCGAGCCCCACGTTGGGCGCCAATGTTGAACGTGAATTAGGACAACGGACAACGGGAACAAGTAGGTTGGTAACGACATTGGACACGAGTTGAGGGAGCAGCAACGCAATATATAGGGCCTGGGTAGCTATGGCAAACATGGACGCGCAAGTAGCTACCCAGGCCAAATGAATAATGCATGAACCCAACATATGTAGTAAATTGGGGTAAATCTGTGGTATATCTATGGGTGTATGTCTGTGCATGTCTGTGTATGGGTTTATGTCTGTGTATGGGTGTATGGGTGTATGGGTGTGTATAGGTGTCTATGGGTGTGTGGGTGTATGTGATGTTGTAATGCATAACCCCTATCCAGGCTAGACGTAGACTACTATTGATCTTGGATCGTGACGGCAATGGCTACGTTACAGAGGAGGAGATGGTAGCAGCAGCTGCGGCCGAGAAGCCACGTGACTCCAACCAGTGGCCAGTTGCAGACGTCATGGATGCAGTGGCTAGCGCCAGTGAATTTTAAGCACTTAGTGCACAGAGAGGACTTAACTCAGAGAGGACTATACATGTACATACTTTAGATGCAAATACAAGTACTTCAAGTACAAAACCCTAGCAGCTGTCTGAAATGACAAACTTACAAATCGATAAGATTATGGAGCCCATCAAATATCCCGGACGGCAGAGAGCTTATTAAATTTTTTTCAAGGTACCTGAAATGGGAAGCACACACATGATGGCAAGTATAGAACAAATACAATACTCATTTCGTCATAGAGCTGAGTGCTCATCTTTCTTCTCACACTTTTGTCAGTAAGACTAGGGTGGAGAACCAAGGATGTTATTTAAAAAGAAAGAACCAAAATGTCAGTACATGTTATCTGTAGTTGGTGTCCAGCACTAACAGTTATAAGCAAGATGTTGTGTAGTCAGAAGGTGTAACAGCTAGCACAATACTGACTAATGTGTTCTTTCTCACACCTCACATCACTCCTAACTAGTGCAGGGTTAGCTGCAGCCATATTGCAAGACAAAAAAAAAGAACTGTCACGCCCCTTGATGTGACAACTGCTGCCTGATAGTCCTGTGACAGCAGGATCTACCTATTGTCAATTGAGCAGGTCTGTGCTGAGCTGTCACACCCTTTTAGTACAACGTTGTCTGGCCATTGTCTTGTCCCACGTGCTTAGCATGTAGGTTGAGCGACACACGCTTTCCCACATAGATGACATGCCTTCTTGGCATGGCACATCATGTGACCCAACGCCGGAACCTGGTCAGGTAGGTTCTCGCGTTGTACGTTTCCTGGAAGTGATTCACTTCCTGGAAATGTGACTCCAGGCTTTGTGCAAAACCACGTTACTGCGACGCTCTACAGGTATACACGATGCCTTGGAGCTTTGTGCAAAGAGCCAAGACAAACAGAGCTAAGTGCAAAGAGTGCAGAGCCAAGATGGGGGCAAGAGCCAAAAACTGTCACCGCGCCAGGTCAAGGGTATCACGCAAGAAGAGCGAAGAACACCGCAGAACTTACCCATAAGAAGCCGCTGAGCAATGGCACATTGGGTGAGCGGGCTCCCCAGCGTGACCCTTTATATACGCACATTGTACTCTGACGTGGGTGAGCGGGCTCCCCACGTCCCAATTTATTCTTTCTTTTCTCCATGTCTTGGCCCTTGGGTTGTGCTGTGCTTGTCATGAGGCCACACGTATATTCAGTCGCCGCTCGTAGTGATTTTGAGGTCCGGTCACTGAGAACCAGGGATGCGACAGAACTGCTAAGTAGCTAGACAGCACTTGAATGGCAGCACCTACCCATCCATGATTACACTCAGAATCAATTTAGATGCTACAGAATGTTTCCAAATTTCCACATTATTATTATTATGGATCTTTATTCCCGTGACTCCAAACTGAAAATAAATAAATAATTGGAGGGAGTACACTAGCTCATCGGACTTATCATAGCCAAAGGTAAGCAGCACGGAATAATAATGGGGAAAAAGTAAGGTAGAGAGAGAGGGAGGGAGAAAGGCGCATGTACCATCAGTATTAATAATAATAGTTACAGTTCGCATGTCACTCATGGAAGGATCCATGGGCTTAACGCATCTGTCAACGAAATCCAGGCAGAAGAGCCGACAAAAGGCATCTCATTATTGTTAGAACGTATCGCAGTAAGAACAACTACGCAAGCGCAGCACATTTTCCACAAGCATCAGCCATTCTTTCTTGTCTAGAGCCAGTTCAAAACAGTCAGAAATATCAATATTGGCGTGCTTTAGATCACTTTTAATATTGTCAATCCATCTGAGATGGGGTCGGCCACGTGGGCGCTTGATGTCCCGGGTATTAATTGCCATCTCCAGTGCTTGGTAGGACGCTGAGTTACGTCCTTCGCGAACAACATGGCCCAGCCAGAGCAGCCGACGTCTGCGACAGGTAGTGCTGACTGGGCCTTGTCGCGTTGAGGCGTACACCTTGGCATTCGACATGTGGTGAGGGTACACCACACCAAGCAGGTACCGCAATTTTCTGCGGTGCCATGCGTCCAGCCGATTACTGAGTTGCTGTGTCAGGGCCCACAGTCCGCAGTTATACAACAGGATAGGCAAAATGAGGGCAGAGAACATACAAAGTCTGGAGCTCAGTTTACATCAGTATTATGTCTCCTTTATTCACTTCTTTCGAAGGGGATAAGCCAGACCCACCGGGACTGAATATTTCCATGGGTGGGACAGCAAAAAGAAAGTGAAAAAATAAAAAGCTAAAACCAAAGGGACAAGAAATAGGGGAAGGAAGAGGAAGAAAGGAAAGAAACTCAATCCGACCTCCAACATCAAAAGAATAATAAAGAATTTGCAGCGACAGGCAAAGTACATCAACCAATGAAGAGAGTAACAAAGGAAATATCAGTCTTTATCAGTCGTTATTCAAGTCTCTTGGCTATTGAACGTGAAACGCAGCAGATGTGCATCTACATGCTAAAGACAGTTCTTAAAATTTTAACCGAACCTTGGATAGCCTCCTGTTGCACAATAGCCAGGTCTCCTCCCTGCACAGTCCGAAGGCATTGAGGAGTCACTCTCACCAAGCCTCCCAGGGCACCGACAACCACAGGGACCACGTCAACCTGGGTGAGGGACCAAATTCTGGAAATCTCCCGCTTCAAGTCATAATATTTCGAGCGCTTTTCAGCCATTTTCTTATTAATGTCATTCTCACCAGGGACGCTGACATCGATGATGTATGCGGTGCACTCCTTGTCATCAACAAGGAGTAGATCGGGCCTGTTTGCTGATAGTTTAAGGTCAGTTGGGACCAAATACTCCCAATAGAGCCGATACCGATCACTTTTGACCAGTGCCTTTACCTGGTGGTCGAATCGTGGGTAGATCCCGTGCTCTATCCATTTCGAAGTGCAAATACTTCACTATCCGGTCATGACGTTCAATGTAACTGGTCCAAGCAAGAACTGGGCAGGCACTGACAATATAGTCAACTGTTTCTAAGCAGGTCTTGAAAAGCCTACAATTGGCATCAGTTCGAGGAATTAGAGAGGTTCCGGGGTACGATTTTCCGTTCCAAAATTCGTGTGGGCGCTACGGATTTTTTCGAGGTGTGCTCCATACGATTTTTCGGCACGGAGAATCTGTGTGGACTGGCTTTCATACGAACCATGTTTCGTATGATTTTGCGTCATCGGGTGCAGAAAGATTTTTCGCGTACAAATTTGGTACGAGAAATATCGATTTTCCGCGGGAAGTTTTGATTTCGGTACAAATTTTCAAAGTGAAAAGGCATAGCTCGGGAATGTGACGTGTTTGTGATCGTAACTTAGGCCACACTTTGTTTTTTCTATGTTTCTCGTCATCGCCCGCGTAGGTTTTCAGAAATTCCGGAAGAAAAAACAAGTTCATACTACGTACATGTGTACATGTATGTACGCTGCACATGCTGCAGCAGCTAGATGCGTCAATCAATAATCGTAAACGTTTGCACCACAGCATGCAGCAAAGGAGCGCTCCTCGTCCGTTCTCTGCGATGAAGGCTGTCATGACGAAGCTTTCAGTCGTTCACTGGCTGAGCTGAGCCTCGTGTGTCCCAGGAACAGTAAGTCGGACGAGTTCCGCGGCAACTGGCGTCTGTGGAACGATGTCGTAGGCAGAAAATCCAAGCAATAGACGCATGGCAAGGAAAAGATGAGCAGCATGGAGACAAGAGTTTGATAAGCGGAGACAAGAGTTTGATAAGCGGAGACAAGAGTTTGATAAGCGGACACAAGAACGTTGAAGTAACAAAACCAAAAATTAATGACGAGTGGGAAACGTTTGTTGATGTGATAGCAGATAAATGTATGTTCTCTTCGCCATCTCGTAATCAAACTTTATGCTCTCATTGACATTGTTGCAGTTTGCCTGATATTCGTGGGCTGATGTGATAATGTAGTGCAATCATGTATGGGACTACATGTACATGATTGTACAATGCATACAGTTTTCAGTAGAAATTGTTCTTGTTTTTTCCTTGGCTTTTGTTTTTTTTCCGCCCGCCCGCGTACCTTTTGTTAAAATTTGCCGACGAGAAACATAGAAAAAAACAAAGTGTGGCCTTACTCAATAAAGGCAAAGAAATAAGTTCCGTACTCTGGAACATTTCACTGCTCGAAAACGACCTATAAAAAATCCATAGCGCCTCTACGGATTTTGGCACGAAAAATCGTACTCCAGAACCTCTCTAATGACTTCATTATGGCGTATGGGGGGGGGGGGGGGCGATGGTCAACGATGTGCCATAGTGTTTGCAGACATGAGGAAGGCATTTGACCGCGTTCAACATCAGCAGTTTGTCCCTGAGCTGGCTAATGTTGGGTTATGGGGCACTGTATTTCAGTGGTTTGCAGATTATCTGTCATACACACAGACACACACACCACACACACGCATCTTGCTAGTCCTCTTCTTCAGTCTTTGTACCAGCTTTGGGCAACTGCACTTGTTCACCAGGCATGCACCCGGGGCAAGGCACAGAGAGCCTTAGTTCTCCCACTTGTTTATACGCAGTATGGCATGCGCTCTATTTCTTTTCTGGCGGCAGGCAGATGGAACTCTCTTCTAGCTGACTGTCGACCGCCCCACTCTCTTGCTCTCTTCATTAACATGGTAAAACGTCACCTAGGGTTTCCAGTAAAAAGGCAGTAGCCTGTTCGGACTCCACTTGTTGCAAACCCACAGTTCACAAGTGGGAAAGGCCATCTCACTTATGACATCCTGTCAAGTCGTCAACAGGAAGTGTGCACTGGTACCAGACTCGGCAGGGTTGTTACATGCACCTGCGGTGTTCCGCAGGGTTCGGTCCTGGCGCCGCTGCTCTTCAGCATATACACTAGAGACGTACCGACGGTTACCTCCCCGACTATGTCAATCCAGTTTGCAGACGATACCGCCTTGACTTCCAGGCACCGCAGCGCTGACCTCGTTTCGTCTGAGCTCACAACAGCCATCTCTAGCCTAGCCTGCTGGCTAGCCTCCCGTGGTCTCATCCTCAACGCCACCAAGAGTCAGCTCCTTGTCTTTGCAGGATTCCATGGCCAGAGTCCTGACGTTGTGGTAAAGTGCTATGGCACACCCGTGCCAAGCGTCACCAGTGCCTGCTACCTTTGCATCATCATGGATGTACGCATGTCATGGCAGCCCCAGGTCAATGCTAGCATCACGAAAGCCAATAAGAAAATTGGAACTCTGTGGCGGACACGAAAGTCACTAACACTTGCTAGCCGTGTCGCGGCTGTTCTTCAAGGCAGCTATCATGCCGGATCTCCTGCATGGGTCCGTTGCATTTAGCCCAGGACTCACTCATGCCCAGACCGATCGGCTCCAAATAGCACAAAACTGTGGGGCAGGAGCAGTTTATGGCCGGCCAGGGTGCTCCCGTGCCAGTGATCTCCTGGAGAGCATGAAAGTGTTCAGGATTGGAGAAGTACATCAGCAGAAGGTCCTGGTCTTTGTCTGGCGGTGAATACGCGCCAGTGCGAGTCCATCCCACCAGGAGGTCTTCGTACGCTGCGCGGATCGTAGGACGCGCCTGGATCTCGCCCTGGGGCTCCGTCTGCCAGCTACACGAACCCGCGCCGGACGATCTCTGCTTCCCTTTGGAATGTCCTACCGGATGCAGTCAGATTACTGTCATCTCTCAGCTTCAAATTTGCCGTCGTACCATCCTCCTGATGTTATAATATAAACGTGCACAGAGACAGCTTCCTGTCTGTGATTGATTTTCATTGTTCACTGCTTCCTGGAGTTTTGCTGCAGAGTCAGATATGCTGGCGGTGGCAGAGATGCACTGTTACAGTGTCGTGTCATCTGCATAGGTGACAAGCTCAGCACCAGCAGGCAATGTGTCCTCACAGTCATTTACGTATGGGAGGAATAACGTAGGTCCAAGGATGTTACCTTGTGGTACCCCTGCTTGGATATGGTGCAGGGAGGACTCTTGGCCGCCCACAACTGCCTGCAGGCGCCAGTTATGCAGGTAGCTTTCCAGCCATCCAAGAAGGGGCCGTCTAGACCGTACGCAGAAGCCTTGTGCAGCAGGCTAGCATGGCAGACTTTATCAAACGCGCCTGCTATATCTATCGCCAAAACATGGGCGGCTCCTCCAACGCCGGCTGCTCTGGACCATTCACGGATGAGCTTGGTTATGTGCGATTTCAGTATTACTGTATACGGTGTCATTATATGTCATGTGTATGCTTTTGATATACGCCCTGTTCATGCTATACATAGTTGCCGGTCTTAGGCATAGTTTTTATATTCGATCGGCGACAATATACTGCTCAACAGTCAATAGTTGTCCTCGTGCTGTGTGGTCGTTCTTTCCTGACAATTTAGAGAATGAGAGGGTTTATAACATTTGGTGACCACACCAGGATACAAGCGAGCATGGCAGAGGAACTATGTAATTTAGAAGCCAACTTTATCGCCAATGGACTTCGGTTAGGACTGGAAGGCGAGAAGTTGATAGAACATGGCTCCGACTGCGAGGAGCGTGAGGAGCGCAGTGCCAGACGGCAAGAGGATGCGCTCCGGACCGAGGTTGACGAAAAGCTCAAGGAGATGAACAAGCTCATCGCCAGGGCGTATGAGGGTGATGGTGACCCAGCCAGTGTGAGATCGGGAGGTACAGCGGAAGCTTCCAGTCACAGCGGTGGGCGTAGGTCTTTAGTGAAAGTCCCATGTAGTCATGCAATTCTGGTGCCCCTGGCTTGCTGTGTCATGTGGTGTTGTATGTGAGGAATCTGCATGCTTACTGAAGTTTCCCACGCTCCCACCCTCTCACGGTTCTGTGTAGTGCATTTTGTCACTGGGTTTCTATCCGAAAGGACTCCAGTGACAAGATGCATTGCATCGAATCGAGAGTGGGTCGGTGCATGCCAATGCAGGGTGCACGGTAGGTACGGTAAAGTGAACCCAGGTAATTATAGCCAATACCATCCGGCGTGGTATTGTATTGGCTATTGTTTCCCGGTCAGCAAGGCTGCTGATTGGCTGAAACAGGGATTCCGCACCGTACTATGGGATAGGTAGCTTCTAGGTACAACTCTCTCGTGATCACTTTGAACTGCTTTCCAGCGTATCCTTCTAAACCATTATAACGTGATGTGAAGTTTTGCCGTCGCAGCTCTGTATAGAGATTGTGCAGGCAGTTGCACATTCTTGGAGGGTACGTACTCTTGGTAAAATACATCATTCTACATGTATACAAAAGAGAAAGACCAAGGAACTACTATAACTTAGAACCTTCCAAGTTGGAAGGCTGTTGGAGGGCGCATCCAAGATGTGCTAGAGCTGTTAGCCAGTTAGTTGTAGAACGTCAGTACCGTCGGTCAGTGTCGTGCAATGTTATCACGTGAGATGATTGTTTAGTAACTGGTGGTGTTAGTGGACAGTATAGCGTAACTTGTAGTTCCTTGGTCTCTTTTGTATAAATTAAACCTTGGCTCTCCATCTGAGTACATTTATACAAGTACATGTATAATTATGTTTTGCATTTGTCAGTTTCTCCTAGCGAGCACGGATGTACAATGTGTAACTACCTAATGTGTAAATGGATGCAGTTTGCGAGTACGAAAAGTGAACCCGAACACACTAGAAACATTAGCTGTTCAAATGAATACCAAATTTGTTGTTGACATTACGTGTGCACTGGTTTGCCGGAGGGTGTACCCAGTGTGCTGACAGTGCTCAACACCGCGGAGGCAGAGCGTAATGCAGAACAGAACAACAAGGACAATCAAGGCTTTTTTGCAGCGACTTGAAGTTTCATGCTCTCGCAATCATCAGGCAAACATCTGTTGCCAGATGATTGAGAGAGCATGAAACTTCAAGTCGCAGCAAACAAGCCTTGATTGTCCTTGTTGTTCTGTTCTGTGCACTGGTTTATTTAAATTGGTATGGTAGTAAATAATACAGTGAATGTGGCAAAGGCGATGAACTGTGAGACATGAGACTACTTGCGGTGATGATCATCATGCAGGGGTGTCGGACACGGTACGGTTACTACGATATTGACCATAGCATGTTTTGCCCCAGGTACCCTGTAAATCAATAAAATACACTGATCTGGGCTCTAAATTTCCAAAAATGTCGGCTCAGCAACCCCTCCCCACATGCAAGTAAATTTTAATTCCAATGTCTGAACGTACTACACTAGAATACCTTCCGACGCCCATGTCAGATGGTATAGTGTTTTCCGTGTTAATGTTATGAAATGGCTGCACTGTGTTTTGAAATGGAATTCCGCATTGTAACAGCATAGAAATAATCCTGCTGACCATTCAATCACCTCGTAGCAATGACTCTACATGTACTGATAGTATCACCGGCATTCTATGAGTGAGTTTCGAAGTCTGAAGATAAATGTTGAGCAGTCTCTGCTTGGATGACAGCTGCCGACCATAGCTCAATGGATAGAGCATTGCAGGCCTCAAGGGAAGTTCTCTGGTTCGAGTCCTGGTGGTGACAGTCATTCTTTTCTCCAGACTTTTCCATTCCCTCAACTAATATCATATTCTATTAACATACTGAAGTAGCACATTACTCAGGTGGCATGTTTCTAGAGGAATGGTTTGTACGGTGGCCCCTAGGCAAATTTCCAGCCTATGCACAACTAGAATGCACAATTTGCCAGTTTACATTCCCCAAGAAAACCGTGTACAACTCACAGCTGTGTCAAACTTTTCATATGGCGAAATACTGGTTTGCCAGTGGGTAGCTCTGCGATTCTATTTTTGGCCAGGTCTCTGCAGGTTGAAATAGAGCACAAACCAGGAATACCAGATAGAAGATTTGAGTGGCTGAGAAAATAGCAAGAGATGTCACATCAAAATTCTTTGAGCTGAAACCTCTGCAAGCAAACCAAATCAAACAGATTATGATGGGAAGAATTAGGCCGTGATCGTTTGGTCGGATCTAGATCCAGATCCACAGTATTCACTCGATCTGTAGTGATTGATTGGTCGAATCCTGAGCAACCCTGCCCCTGGAGTGGACTTGACTGGATTCATTGGACTCGTGTTTGCCGAACAAGACGCTGGTGCGTATTTGGTAGGTAACAATCTTTGTTGTATGCATTTAAGCACACAATTACACATACTGTATAAGCACAAATATTCGTCTGGAACTTAATTTCGTCTTTTTCGTCCAAAGAGCTTTTGGACTAAATTAAATGGCGGACGAATGTCGATTTGTCCAGCCTTTCAATACACTCTAATGATCCATGGACGAAATTTACAGCCGGACGAACTCCCTTTCTTTGGAGTTGGACGAAATTATTCACCGACGAAATTTTCTGCCTGTACAGTACATGTTAACAAGTGTAGCACCATGGAGATAAGTATGACGAATCTGGAGCAAGTTTTCGATTGTCGTTTGTCTACCTCAACATGGCCATGGTGCCAGTGGGAGAAATTAAACAATAGAGGCGACATCAGAAATTCTTTGAGCAGAAACCCCTGCAACTAAACCAAACCAAACAGAGTTTTAAAACATGTTATATTTGGAACAGGATGAACTTAGAACAAACTAATTGTAAAGATACAAGATACAAGGCACGGTCCTACCCCAGTACAGCTGGGGGCGCAAACTGCTGGTTGGCAGTACAGATAATGTGCTGGTACGTCACCAGCTCCAGTGCTCGGAATGGCACATGTTTCAGTGCGCAGACCATGTAGATTGTGTAGGCTTCCAGCCAGCCAGTGAAGTCGACAATGGAGCGCTTCTTAGTCACACATAAATTGAGGGACACACGCCGGCCCTCTCCGTTGGCGGTACTGAGCTCCAAGGGCTCGGACCCTGCGCCCACATTCTCCGGGAGGAGATCCTCCAGCTCAATATATTCGCCGCGTGTGATTTTGTCAAGCAACTTACGCGGGACCGTGGGAACAATAGAGCTGGACTCACGAGTGTTCGCCATGGGCGCTGCGATCGGAGGCAGCGCGGGTTGCATGAGTGAAATGTCCATGGGGCCGGAGTCGACCTGCGGCGGGTGATGAGTGACGGTGTTGGACGCGGTTTGGACCACATCTGCCACCGAGGGGACCGCCGCCTGAGCATGGCCGTCCGGATCCTGGCGAGCTGAAATTCGCTCCTCAAGGCGCTCGACTCGAGCCAGCAGGGGGTGCAGGGCCGTCGACATGGCCGCCGTAACGGAACGTGGATTTAGGCCAGGTGTGAGTAAGCTGGCCGGCTGGGGAACGGCGGACGGGATATCGTCCTGCTCCGCACGGGCATTGCCGGAACGATCGGCCGCATGGTCCGCAGGGGCTCGATTTGGAGTGTCGGCATACGGGGACGACGAGGCGCGCCTGCGACTGGAACGCCTGGGCCCGGGTGCCGACTGCTTACGTGCACGGGGCATCTCCGTGAGCTGTGGTAAACCTTGAGATTGAGGTTGAGAAAGAAATCCACTGCCAATGCGGACAAAGCAAGAACTGAAGTCAGGAACAGTGGACTTCGGAGAACAATGAGCGCGTGAGAGTTTGTTGGGAACAGAGCATGCGCCTTCTGTGTTAACATATTTTAATCATTTACGTCATGAGCATGTGCTTGGTGACGTACCAACATGTTTGCTTACACAAATCGGGCTTATGTGTACGAATACAAACAGCTTCAAGGACCATCAACTGCTGGCCATAACGGGCACGACACAGTACAGAGAAGTGGGAATCATCGTACACACTCAAACAATCGGGACTAACCGAATGTCTCAGTACTCCTTGTCAGTTTTGTGCCATTTTGTCGCACTCGCTGACTGTATAAGATCTGGTTACGTTGGTGGACAGTTTGTCATAACTCATAACATTTTGTCCTTTTCCTTTCTTCATAATAAAAAAAGTAAAATATATAGGCGGCGAGGAGACAATAACTTTTTAAGGCGATAAATAGTACCGTAAAATCCCGCCAGAGCGCCCTGTCTCTCCTATCCGCCCCTCCCTGACTTCTTGTCAGGGACGTGATTTCTCGTATCTCGGTCGCAGTCTGTGATGCCGTACTGTACTCCAGACGGGTGCTCAACCCCTTTGGAAGTGTACGCAACAGTCAGTGCCCACCCTCTTGACCAGGGATCGCACAAACCCGCGTTTTGACGGGTCTGTACGACTCGTGGCTCTTGACCTTTGGTCGGTGTACGAGATGCACGAACAGTTTTCGTAGGGTGAGTACTTTTCCATGTAGCACTGAATGCAGCAAGTAGGACTCGCCCATCCGCCCCTCCTCACCTGAAGCGTCGAGGAGGTAGGGGCGCTCTGGCGGGATTTTACGGAATAAGCGAAGCGGACATTACGAAAATTAATGATCAATGAAAATACATGTATGTTAAAATCGATGTTCCTAATCGATTTTCTTGAGAATGTCAGCAGGGAAAAATCCTCTCACAATAGAAGCTATGCGGAGAAACAAACTACTTAGATGTCTATAGGATAGTGGGAAGTATACAAGGTGAGGTGTGAAAAAACACTAAAGTGGGAGAGAAGACAAAAGAAAGAAGAATAAAAGATCTGAGAGGGTTCGAACGGTGTGAGCTACTACAAAAGGTGAGTGAAATGAAGGCGTGGAAGCAGGTGAATGTGATAGAGTGAGGAACTGTGAGGTGTAGGTGTATGCGAATGAATACGTGTGTGAATGCTAGGTGAAGAGCTTCAGTTTTGTGACATTTTCTTCAAGGAACATCAATTTTAACATACAATCATGTATTCTCATTGATCATTTCGTAATGTTCGCTTCGCTTATACTATTTATCGCCTTAATAAAAATAAAATAAATATCAACGAGACCCAGAAGAACAACTGCTAATTACACCATGACCTATTTCAGTACGGAAGTACCGAGCCAACGTAATACACAACAGAAACGTGAGACGAGGGATGGGAGGAGACGGGACCTGATTGCTCCGAGGCAGGACGTCGTTGAGGAGGATTCGGCCAGTGAGTCCAGTGATTCCGGTGAGTGTGAGAGCGAGAATGATTGTGTGAGTAAGAGTGGGTGCGAGCGTGTGTTGCTAGTAGGAAGTCATCAGTGTATAAGCATCTTGCATCTCGTCCTGATTGTTGCAAGGTGTATTCTGATTCTTCTTTTTCTGTTTTGTGCCGTGCTCGTCATGGTTATAAGTTGCAGTTGAGTGTGTTAGAAGCTGTTTGTCAACGTATTCATAAGCCTAATCTGTGTGTCCAGAAGGACAGCATTATTCGTTTGAAATTGTTTTAGTGGCAGCTTGTTCTGTCGGTTTGGCTCTGGTTGGCCATGGTGTCATATCTTGGGTCACAGTATACTAGTACTTAGTCCTTACAAGTTCGTTAAGTGCTTTCGCAGTTGTTCCTGTTATTACCTTAGTGCTAGGATTATCATTTTCATAGGTGTTGTTTCTTCTCACTCCATTTCTCTTTATTAGTATCTTTCTGGATTGTTTTTCATTAGTACAACGTAGCTTCCTGAGGAGTGTTGTGCGAAAACTAGTTCGAAGTACAAAATTTTTTGTTCATCATTTTTTTCCATATCACATTTTTTCTTTCTTCCATGTTCTTCACTGCCTTCGTATCCACTCGTTTTTTGAAAACAATAAAAGCCTTTGTGAAATGTCGGTTCAGCTTGTTCTGTTGATCGCAATTCTAAAAATAAAAAATGGCAATAAATAAGATAAATTGTGCACTCATAACAACAGCAAAAATGAAGAAAGTCAAGTTCCATAACGTTTTCTTGTGACTGTCATCAGTGGAACGCCGTCACATAAAAATGTAATAACTAAAACACACACTTATATACATGTAGCTAATATGGTTTCAGGTAGAAATACAGCAGCTAACAAGTACAAAAAGCGAAGTTTGCACCTTTGCAATGTGTGAATAATATAGTGTATGTGAGAAAGGTAGTGGCAGATGAATGTGATACCTGCCTTGATGCCTGCCTTGGAAAGGCTCTGAATCAACAAAAGTCAGTTGTGCAGTGAAATCAATCGTGCAAAAGACATACTATGCAGTGAATGTAGTTACTGTCTTTACAACGGTGCGTTCGTTCACAGTGTTGAAGGACGTCCTGCCAACCCACCATTTGAGCCATCTCATTTATCAATTTGAATGCCGACAATGTGGTAGTCGGTATGTTGGCAGGACGCTTCAACACTTGTCCGAACGCATCAAGCAGCACGTCCCATTATCATTGTTGTCCCAGGCTGCCAGGTTAAGCAGGCCGAAGGGTGGGAGACCACGAAAACATCCGCTGCCTATTTCTACACCTAGCACGGCTCACAATTCGGAAACAGAAACACCGACTACTTCCATGGAGAACGAGCAGACTAATCTGGTTCCCCCCTCGGAAACCGGACCACGGCAAGGGAGGCCGCCGGACGGTCGCTCCTCGACAAACCATGTTGCTACAACGGTAAGAGCGGAAGGGGAACAACTTGAAAACAGAGCAGAACCGAGGAGAAGCAAGAGACTAGCAGAGGCACGACTGAAACAAGTGGAGAACACAAGGCAAGGAGACGCAGGAGGAAGCACAGGCACGGCACAGAACGAATCAAGGAGAGGGAAGCGGTGTCGCGAGGAGATGGAGACTGATGACGACGAATACGAGTGCGATGGGATGGACGGCGGCATTGGAATGGAGGTGGAGGGTGAGAGTAGTGATGAGGAGGAGTTTGATGTTGACAAGAGGAAGTCTGCAGTGTACAAGCATTTGGTGTCCAGTCCAGAATGTCGTAAGGTGTTTGACGATTCCTGGTTTAGTGTTATTCGTTGCGCACGTTTCTTCAAGCAATTGCAGGTGTTGGAAGCTGTGTATATTCGTACTCGTGACCCTGTGCTATGTAAACAGAAAGAAAACGTTGTATCACTCACACTCTTCAAGTAATACACACGCACCATTACATTCATTCACACAGTATCACATTCATCTGCCACTACCTTTCTCACATACACCATATTCACACATTGCAAAGGTGCAAACTTCGCTTTTTGTACTTGTTAGCTGCTGTATTTCTACCTGAAACCATATTAGCTACATGTATATAAGTGTGTGTTTTAGTTATTACATTTTTATGTGACGGCGTTCCACTGATGACAGTCACAAGAAAACGTTATGGAACTTGACTTTCTTCATTTTTGCTGTTGTTATGAGTGCACAATTTATCTTATTTATTGCCATTTTACGACTATTGTCTCCTCGTCGATTGTTTAAATAAATAAAAAACCTAACTACACTGATTAACAAGCTGCCTAATACTGTAAATATACAAATTTTCGGCAGCTATTTAATTTCGGCTATATTCGGCACCGACCCAAAACGCCTAAATTAAAACGCTGATGAAATTTTTCACAGCATCTGTCGCACTATACCATGCCCTCTACCCCACGCCGAAAATAAATCGCCGCCGAAATGTCAAAAATCGTGAAGTGCCGAAATTTAGCAGCGCTGAAATTTTGTATATTTACAGTAGTGCCTATACCTATCACGATCAGCAGCAACGAGAGAGAGAGAGAGAGAGAGAGAGAGAGAGAGAGAGAGAGAGAGAGAGAGAGAGAGAGAGAGAGAGAGAAGAGAGAGAGAGAGAGAGAAGAGAGAGAGAGAGAGAGAGAGAGAGAGAGAGAGAGAGAGAGAGAGAGAGAGAGAGAGAGAGAGAGAGAGAGAGAGAGAGAGAGAGAGAGAGAGAGAGAGAGAGAGAGAGAGAGAGAGAGAGAGAGAGAGAGAGAGAGAGAGAGAGAGAGAGAGAGAGAGAGAGAGAGAGAGAGAGAGAGAGAGAGCAGAGAGAGAGAGCAGAGAAGAGAGACAGAGCAGACCGCATAGAGAGAGAAGAGAG
>NC_088643.1:3006303-3116303 GCF_964019385.1 Sycon ciliatum
TTCCCAATCGAACTCGCGCACTTCCACTAAAACTGGGTGACTGCGCCCTACTAGATGGGAATTTATATGCAAAATGTCACTAAAAAGCGCCATTTCGTTCTTATAACAGCACGGAAGACCGCGATTGGCCCATATGTTGTAGTCTTTCGGACGCTGAGTCGACTGGTTTTGGTCCGAGAATGCTGCGATGCAGCGTTCCTCCTTTATTCCCAATCGAACATGGTTGAACAAGCGGTCACGTGCTCCAGCGCGCCCAAGTCACAACTCAAGTTCAACTCGAGTGACAGGACTGCACCCAAAAAAGGTCAAACAGGCTGTAAGTTGTACCCTGCAGGCACGGTGACCAGGTGATTGGTGTACGCAGGAGCACGTGATCGCTTATTCAACCATGTTTGATTGGAAATAAAGGAGGAACGCCGCATCGCAGCTTTTTTGGACCAAAACCAGTCGACTCAGCGTCCAAAAGGCTACAACATATGGGCCAATCGCCGTCATCCGTGCTTTTATAAGAACGAAATGGCGCTTTTAGTGACATTTTGCATACAAATCCCCATCTAGTAGAGCGCAGTCACCCAGTTTCGGTGGAAGTGCGCGAATTCGATTGGGAATAAAGGAGGAAGGGAGCGTCTCAGCTTCCTCGGACCACGACCATTCGACTCAGCACCCCGAAGACTACAACTGGTGATAATTTGATTTTGACTTAACTTCCCCTTTAACTGTCCTGAACTACCTTTTAAAATAATTATCATTAACTTTAGAATTATTGCCTCCTCGCAGATTACTAACATGTTGTGCAGAAGCGTTTATAATTTAGTCATGCTACTCACCGTTTCGATTCACGTGCGTTGCAGCTCAAGAGAACTCCATGCCCAAAATGATCCCTGACAGTGCAATCTCTGCATTGTCGCAATCCTGCAGGGGTTGCTTCGCAGGACGCATTCCAACACACCAACATCAAGGTTAGTGCCGACACCAAGACCTGCAAGCAAATGAAGAAGCATATTCTTAAAAGAATATTACACATCGCACAGCACAATTCCTCCCCTGTCCACACAGCAGCTCAACGCCACGGACTGTTGGAACGCAGCCGGCCTCGCTGTAATCACACACTTCACGCACAAACTGTGCTGCACAGTACTGAGCGGGAGCCCCAATACACAGTCATTAGTTGGAGGCACTGATTGAAAGTAGTTCACTTCATAAAGAGAATTCTAAGTATGCCTAACACCGGTCGGGTAAGGGAAACCCCCCCCCCCCCCCGCGAGAGATAGAGACAGTAAGTCAAAGCACCAAACGCATCATGGGTAAATATCGGGAAAGCCGCAAGAGATAGAGACATCAAAGGACCAAACGCATCATGGGTAAATATCGGGAAAGCCGCAAGAGATAGAGACAGTACTTGTAAGTCAAAGCACCAAACGAATGATGAGTAGGGGGATGGGAACAACTCCAGAGATGCAGTACGTACCGGCACGCACGGACACCTCATGTTGTTCGCGTTGTAAACACTTCCCATTGCCGGGGACAACGTTTCTACTTTCCTCTTGTCGCTCTGGGCCAGAACAGTCTCACGTCCAGCAAGCTGAAGAAGAATGATAACTGGTGTAAGCCCGGGCCCATCCGTTATATCTTTCCAACTGCAACGTCAAAGAAAGCTTTCCATTCCCTAGCTGGTTCGTTTGTGGTGTCGCTTGTCCCGTGGGAGCCAGAAAAGTGGCTCGCACGCGCTCCTGTGCGCTCTCTTCGGCATCGGTCAGCGCAAAATGCGCTCGAGCATCTCGTTTTGTACTCCCCAGTCAAAGGGTCTTTCAGAACCGCTCCCGGAAAGGTATTTATAAGGTGAGAAGGGTCTTGCGCAAGCCCTGGTTCGCTCCGGGTCTTCCTATGCGGTCACGAGAACTCAACATCCAATAAAGGTCTACACCAATTTAGGAACAATCAATCAAACTGTAGGCCCTTTTGGGTACGCCACGAGTGAAAGGAAGTGAGGGACCGCTTCAGCATCTAGCTGGTAGTTGTCTCAGCGTCCTTTCGTCCTGCACCCAGGAAGGCTATTTTTGTTTTATTTTTGACTTTTGCTTTTGCTGCCTTTCGAATTTCAAGGGGCAAAAAAATGAATATTTTTTAACCAAGACTAGTCTTCGACAAATTTTCAACACAAAGGTCTATTGGTGAAGAAGGTGTTTGCTCCAAATGTCGGAGCTCGCGCTTTATGCCGACTGACTTGATACTTGGCTGATTTTACGACGTTTTCTGAATCCCTACTCCTTTTCGTTTTTGTTTTTGTTTGTGATTTTATTTTAGTTCGCTGCCTCAGCAGTACAATGAATACGAGTAACTTCAAAGGGGGTCAAACAGAAAACAACTGAGGGTCCTCAGAAGAGTGAGATACAAAAAATGGGTGGAGCATTTCGTCGAAGCCCACTTACCGGTACTGCAAGAAACGTGGCTTATAATAAAACTAGCTGGCGTCTTACCGACGCGGTGGATCGGGTGCCAGCCGACACCAATTTGTCATGGAGTGTCGTGCTTTAGCTCACCGGCCGCATTAATGAATTATATCTTGTCATTACGATAGGCAGTCAGTAGGGTCCAGCGGATAATGCCGGAATTATATTCGGCAATATGAGACTATCTGAGCATCAGAGAAAGGAACAAGACGAGCATTATGTGAGGTTTGAGCGGCATAACGAGTTTCTTAGTGGGTAATGTCGGGAAATCTCAGTTTTTTGGCAACGATCGGCTAAAGCCATGAGGTGCAACGCCATGTATTGTGCCGGCACACGACTTCGTGATTGTGTAGACAGTAGACACGTAACACCGTTAGCACTAATGCTACATTTACCTGAATACATAATGCCATTGCTACAGTCATAAAGTCTTTATGTAGCAATGACTATGTACAGTAGTCAGGTAAATGTACACGTGATGTAGCCTACCCAACGTTGCAACTGAGGCTGTTACACAAAATCCGTAACGATGATTTACGATGAGTTTGTTTTTAGAAATCTTGGAGAGCCATGGAGCCATGGAGCCTTTGCCGAGTCCATCTCAGCAGGCTCGAAAAGAGCTGGAATTTCTCATTGAGGCAGTCCCAAGTCGATTTGAGTGCTCAGCAGCACATGTCTTACTTTCCCGGTGAAGCACGACAGCTCGTCGTGGACGATTGTAATGCAAACACCATAAGCAAAACTTGTTTTCATGTAAATAAAGAAGCTTGTTCCTAAACGTTTTCGTCGCCATCTCATCAGAGGATTACTGGCAAATCAACAATAGCTCTTAACTCAATATATGTGGTGAATTTATCGCATCTGTTGTCACCTGATATCGTTGAATGGTGTAATGTTTCTTTCAGCTCTCATTTTATCGCGCTAGTTAGGGTCTAAATTATTACTTGCATTGTGCGTATATATATTGAGTTCAGAGCTATTGTTGATTTGCCAGTAATCCTCTGATGAGATGGCGACGAAAACGTTTAGGAACAAGCTTCTTTATTTACATGAAAACAAGTTTTGCTTATGGTGTTTGTACTGAGTGCGCAGCTTACTCTATTTATTGCGTTGATTACATTTTTATCTCCACGGAAGCTTTTTAATTATTATTATTATTATTATTATTATTATATTATTATTATTATTATTATTATTGTGGAAGAGAAAAGGACATATGGATACGAGTTAAGAGTAACTCTCCATCACTGTAACATGATACTATATACAGTCAGAAAGTGCAATAACTAGGCACAAAACTGACAGAGTACTGAAACATTCGACGTCCTGACACCTAGCTTCAACACATCTCCGTAGCGCTAACCGACAGCCTTCCAACTTGGAAGGTTCAAGGTTATGGAAAAGACCAAAGAGAGGAAGGCAAGCGCAACGAAAACGAGCAAAAGCTACAGTCCCAACGGAACAAAGAATGTCGATTGTTACTGGACGATGATGAGACCAGTACGATATTTGACAAAGCGGTCTAACTACAATTCGAAGCAGCAAAGCAGCACACCACCCAACTTGGGTGGGTCATAAATATCAAAGATAAGTAAAGAAAGGGAAGCTTTGCGAAAACGAATTGTACAAGCCGAAAGCCAAACTCCTACAGTACTCCTCATGCATGACATTGTGATGGACTAGTTGACTACAAAACAAGTTGTTTCACACGACGTACGTTTCGCCGTATGGTTCGTGACGGCTCATCAGGTGTGCAATTTGAAACTCGGATGTTGAGCCATAAATAAATGTGGAAGAGAAAAGGACATATGGATACGAGTTAAGAGGAACTCTCCATCACTGTAACATGATACTATATACAGTCAGAAAGTGCAATAACTAGGCACAAAACTGACAGAGTACTGAAACATTCGACGTCCTGACACCTAGCTTCAACACATCTCCGTAGCGCTAACCGACAGCCTTCCAACTTGGAAGGTTCAAGGTTATGGAAAAGACCAAAGAGAGGAAGGCAAGCGCAACGAAAACGAGCAAAAGCTACAGTCCCAACGGAACAAAGAATGTCGATTGTTACTGGACGATGATGAGACCAGTACGATATTTGACAAAGCGGTCTAACTACAATTCGAAGCAGCAAAGCAGCACACCACCCAACTTGGGTGGGTCATAAATATCAAAGATAAGTAAAGAAAGGGAAGCTTTGCGAAAACGAATTGTACAAGCCGAAAGCCAAACTCCTACAGTACTCCTCATGCATGACATTGTGATGGACTAGTTGACTACAAAACAAGTTGTTTCACACGACGTACGTTTCGCCCAAGTTGGGTGGTGTGCTGCTTTGCTGCTTCGAATTGTAGTTAGACCGCTTTGTCAAATATCGTACTGGTCTCATCATCGTCCAGTAACAATCGACATTCTTTGTTCCGTTGGGACTGTAGCTTTTGCTCGTTTTCGTTGCGCTTGCCTTCCTCTCTTTGGTCTTTTCCATAACCTTGAACCTTCCAAGTTGGAAGGCTGTCGGTTAGCGCTACGGAGATGTGTTGAAGCTAGGTGTCAGGACGTCGAATGTTTCAGTACTCTGTCAGTTTTGTGCCTAGTTATTGCACTTTCTGACTGTATATAGTATCATGTTACAGTGATGGAGAGTTACTCTTAACTCGTATCCATATGTCCTTTTCTCTTCCACATTTATTTATGGCTCAACATCCGAGTTTCAAATTATTATTATTATTATTTTCACTAGTTTGAGGGAAAGAGACAAACGGGAAAAGTCTGAAGAATTATTATTAATGCAATGAATATAACTAAATGCGCACTTACATGTATATCACAACCATGGGGACGAATAATGTATTCCAGAACGTTTTCTTGTCACAATTATCAATGGAATTCGTGACTAAAGAGAATGATGAAACTACAATAGGATTTATACACTTGGAGTGAAACAGCGAGGATAATAAATTCCAAACGAATTCCTTTGATAATTGTGACAAGAAAACGTTCTGGAATACATTATTCGTCCCCATGGTTGTGATATGAGTGCGCATTTAGTTATATTCATTGCATTATTAAGATTATTGTCTCCACGTCGCCTTTTTACATATTATTATTATTATTTAAAATCTTGTAGGACGCATCACGCAGCTTCATAAGTAAAAAATTGGTTGTGAGCAACACTGCCTCCCACTCAAATCACTGCTTTTCACAAGAAAAATATTTTATTTCAACGTTTCGGTCATGAAACCATCATCAGGAATGAAGTGGGTACATCGGTTAGGATGGGTTAATAAATGAGGAGCGCTGCGAACTGATAACAAATCACACCTGAATGCACTATTACGAGAGAGAAAAAAAAAGGACAAAACATCACAAAAAAAACCTGGTATAGAAATAACGCAATACGCGACAACTCTAAATATGGCACGAGGGTGCTGGCAAAAGTCGTGCAGCCCAATACGTGTTCTTTAACGTGATTGTTGGACTTTTTTGGACTTGGAGCAAAATTCTGCACACTTTCGCGTGTTTCCATGATACGACAAGTGGCGCACGGTCTGCTCACATTCAAAAACAGTGCTGCCAACAAATGACAGCGTGCAACAAAAAAATCTTTCCTTGCAAGGGCACATTTACGGCCATAACTCTTGAACGGCTGGTCAGATCGAGACAACATTTTCAGAGATTTTGCAGCTATTCATGCTCTTTCAACTGATGTAGCACTCGATATGAATTTACAAATTCGACTTTTCAGGGATTTACGACCAGTCTGCCCCTTAGCACCTGCATCGACAATGGCACTGACATTGTCATCCGTCATTGGTACAGGAACGCTAATTCCATTAAACAAACCAAACAAGATCTAGGGCCCAGTGGCTAACATGCGTCCCATCATTCTGTTAAAATACCGTACGAAAACTCCTCTCTCTGGTCGTACTCAGCCGTATTTCCAGGCAAGTCTACAAGTACCTTGGCGACACGCAATCTGGATTTAGAGCTGGTCGCAGCACAGCAGATGTAGTGTGGACGCAGAGATATCTCTCTGCCAAGGCGATACGGTACCGCTGGGATTGCCACATCCTCGGCCTAGACATGTCAACAGCATTTGACACGATTACCAGAGATAAGCTCCTGGAAACCATGAAGAACATTATGGGTCCTGACGAAGTTTGCTTTATACAAATCATCGCCGAAGTCGCAACCACTACTTCGTACTGTTGTGCCTAGCGCGGGCTTGCGACTAGTTGGTTTGGAGGTGACAGCGTTGCGAATGACTGAGGGTCCTCGACGTCAGTCTCACCGTCCAGGAGCGACACTAACTCACGCTGCTATCTGGTGTTCACGAGGTGTTTGTCGCGCTGGAAACGGAGCGTCTCTGTAAGTTTGTATCCCTGGTGATGTTTGTGCCTGGAGAGCACTATATAAGTGGTGCTCTTCAGGCACAATCTTCCTCAGCCTACTCAAGCTCAACTGATGAGGGGTGACTTTGAATTCCCCGAAACACTGTGTATTGAGCAGGGAGTGGTGCCTTCTTGCAGGTTTGCCGAGTCGAAGGTTCGATGGACTTCTCGTGTGTGCTCTGGATGGCAGTCGTGAGTCAGTCAAGCGTCAAGTAAAGTCGGAGGAATAGCGCGAGCTCCGGTGTGGGGAGCAAACCCTTTCTTCTTCTTCTTCTTATTATTATTATTATTTAAACTCGGATGGTGAGCCAATATGGTTATGATGAAGAAAGGAAAAGGACACAATGTTACGAGTTATGACAAACTGTCCACCAACAGTCGCCGAATGTCTCAGTACTCCTTGTCAGTTTTGTGCCGTCTTGTCGCACTCGCTGACTGTATAAACATTTCCACAGGTATAGATTCCATCCTCGAGGTTTTCTCACTTCCTGATTATATTTATATTTTATTACAACATCTCAAGACTCGGTGGAAACACCGGCCAATGTGAAGAGAGTGGGTGATTGCCAACCACGGCGATAAATAAAAGTAAGGGGAGGGAAAAAGAAAGAGTAGCAAAATGAACAGCCACAACAACTCCGTAAAGAAAGATAATGTCTAATATAAACAGTGAAAAGCACAGAGACGCAAAGGACATGTGGATAATGAGCTATTTATGTCGTAGCAAATAAGGGGCGGCACGGATCGTTCCAGGGAAGACTGCAGGTAAATCGTTTACGTAAATTATAAATAGTAGGGGACCAAGAATTGATCCTTGAGGAACGCCTGACAATACTGGCTCTGCAGCCGAGGATGTGCCAAGCACAGTTACGTACTGATAACGCCCAGAGAGATAAGATTTCAGCCAGGAGAGTGGTTGTTTACGTACCCTGAATGCATGCTCGAGCTTGGCCAAAAGTCCTCGATGCCAGACGGTATCGAACGCCTTGGCCAAGTCAAAGAAGCAAATACCAGCAAGCGCTCTGTTTTCCCTATGCTGGCACACCTGCTGCACGATGTGGGTCAGTTGAAGGAAGGTGGAGTCGCCTTTACGAAACCCAGATTGTGCGGGACTCAGAAACGGCGAGACATGTCTGTATAAGTGATCATAAAAGATGCGTTCACATACTTTGGACACGCAGGGAAGAAGAGAGATAGGGCGGTAGTTTGCAGGTTCGTGGCGGGAACCTTTCTTGTAAACAGGTATGACTTTCGCTGTTTTCCATGCGCAAGGGAATATGCCCGTGGTAAATGACATGTTGAGAATATGACACAAAGAGAATGCTATGGATGGTGCCAGGGCCTCAGTGAGGACCCGGTTGGGGACGCCGTCGGGACCAGATGCCTTGCACGTCGGAAGCTTCTTCTTCTTTACCAGTACCCTTTTCGCTTGCTCCTACTCAGACTTCTTATTTAACCTCTTCACATTAATCTTTTTTTATCTTAATATTTCTTCCTTTTAAGAATTGCACCCTATTGTACACGCATTGTACACGTACATTTATTCTCGGAGACCCCCTTGATTTAGGCTTCGGCCTTTGGGGAATCCCTCAAATAATAATAATAAGGCCAAAACAAATAACGACCTTGTTTCCGGTCGCCCGACCGGGCCACTTTTTCCCAAATTCTGAAACTTTTTTTGTTCCCAAATGCATACAAACGGTGGCAATGCCATGTGTGCAAGTCCACTCAACGAGTCATAACTCAGTCAAATCTCAACCGAATTCCACAATCGAACACCTACAAGGTAGCAGAGATTCTCAGCTGTCGGCTCGAAAACCTCCGGGGTCGATACGAGTTAGAATAACGGAGCTGGAAGTACTCGAACTGTTTGCTTGATTTCTCAGGATGTACGAAAACAGGAATACACCACATGCTGTGCAAGAACAGTGAGTCAGTCAACTTTGACATTGATCCTTGCCATGATATATGTACAATGTACATGTGTAGGTGCTCTTGTCCATCAACACCACGACGATTGAAGAACCAAAAAAAGTATCCAAAAAAAGTTTCATTCCGGCCGACCGAGTCTCCTTTTTGAGGGGTTGCCGACCGGAAACAAGCCTATTTTTGTTTTGGCCTAATATCTGGTTACGTTGGTGGACAGTTTGTCCTAACTCGTAACATTGTGTCCTTTCCTTTCTTCATCATAATTATTATTATTATTATTATTATTATTTGTCATAACTCGTAACATGTTGTCCTCTTCCTTTCTTCATCATTATTATTATTATTATTATTATTTTAACTGGTTTGAGGGAAAGAGACAAACGGGAAAAGTCTGAAGAAAAAATTGACTGTCACCACCAGGACTCGAACCAGGGACCTTCGCTTGTTGCCAGCGATGCTCTAACCACTGAGCTATGGTGTAGTCGTCATCCCAGCAGAGGCCGTTCAACATCTTCTTCAGACTTCGTAACTCACACTTCCTATGAATCCACACAGGCGGGTGGGACGCAGCCCTCACTGTAACCCACACACTTCACGTACAAACTAGCACGCGGGGAGCCCCAAGTCATAAAATATTAACTGGTTTGAGGGAAAGAGACAAACGGGAAAAGTCTGAAGAAAAAATTGACTGTCACCACCAGGACTCGAACCAGGGACCTTCGCTTGTTGCCAGCGATGCTCTAACCACTGAGCTATGGTGTAGTCGTCATCCCAGCAGAGGCCGTTCAACATCTTCTTCAGACTTCGTAACTCACACTTCCTATGAATCCACACAGGCGGGTGGGACGCAGCCCTCACTGTAACCCACACACTTCACGTACAAACTAGCACGCGGGGAGCCCCAAGTCATAAAATATTAACTGGTTTGAGGGAAAGAGACAAACGGGAAAAGTCTGAAGAAAAAATTGACTGTCACCACCAGTGTTTACCGCCATATTGCCAGGTGTGTCTTTACCACCATATTTATCAACCATAAGTACAGCTGCAGTGGTGTCTTCAACTTCATTCTCCCGAGTCAAGCTCCGTATGAAGACATCCAAGAAGAAGATTGCCTGATGAGTCCAGCGGGGACGAAACGTACGTCGCAATCGAGCTATGTCGTTGCTGTGTCATCATCTATGTGCCATGCGCTACTTGATGTACCAGCCTGCTATGCCGGATACCGCCAGCCATGCATCGACCAGGCGCCAGGCGCGAACTGATGGTGGTGGTGGTGAGAAGGAGAGCTCTGTGCCAGAACTTTGCAGCCTAGAGAGCGTGTGTGGGCAGGCGTGTGTTTACCGCCATATTGCCAGGTGTGTCTTTACCACCATATTTATCAACCATAAGTACAGCTGCAGTGGTGTCTTCAACTTCATTCTCCCGAGTCAAGCTCCGTATGAAGACATCCAAGAAGAAGATTGCCTGATGAGTCCAGCGGGGACGAAACGTACGTCGCAATCGAGCTATGTCGTTGCTGTGTCATCATCTATGTGCCATGCGCTACTTGATGTACCAGCCTGCTATGCCGGATACCGCCAGCCATGCATCGACCAGGCGCCAGGCGCGAACTGATGGTGGTGGTGGTGAGAAGGAGAGCTCTGTGCCAGAACTTTGCAGCCTAGAGAGCGTGTGTGGGCAGGCGTGTGTTTACCGCCATATTGCCAGGTGTGTCTTTACCACCATATTTATCAACCATAAGTACAGCTGCAGTGGTGTCTTCAACTTCATTCTCCCGAGTCAAGCTCCGTATGAAGACATCCAAGAAGAAGATTGCCTGATGAGTCCAGCGGGGACGAAACGTACGTCGCAATCGAGCTATGTCGTTGCTGTGTCATCATCTATGTGCCATGCGCTACTTGATGTACCAGCCTGCTATGCCGGATACCGCCAGCCATGCATCGACCAGGCGCCAGGCGCGAACTGATGGTGGTGGTGGTGAGAAGGAGAGCTCTGTGCCAGAACTTTGCAGCCTAGAGAGCGTGTGTGGGCAGGCGTGTGTTTACCGCCATATTGCCAGGTGTGTCTTTACCACCATATTTATCAACCATAAGTACAGCTGCAGTGGTGTCTTCAACTTCATTCTCCCAAGAAAAAGGGCAATGGAAAAAAGATGACTCGAACAGGTTTTCGTACAACACTCTTCAGGAATCACCGTTGTACTAAAGAACAAAATGAGAACAAAGGAAATAATATAGCAATCAAGGTAGGGTGACACGTAACAATGACAGCACTGGAATATCGAGGTGCGATTTCTCACAAAAGTGTGCAGAAAACAAGGGTATACAAGTAAGAACTAAGCGTGACAAGTGTGTATCAGCAACAAAAACAAAAAAGTGAGAACGAATGATAATAATAACAATAATAAACAAGAAGTTGGTTGCTCCAACTGATGAGGGGTGAATTCCCCGAAACACTGTGTATTGAGCAGGGAGTGGTGCTTTCTTTCAGGTTTGCCGAGCGGAAGGTGCGACGTGCTCCTGGTGTGCTCCGGATGGCAGTCGTGAGTCAGTCAAGTGTCAAGTTCGGCAAGAAGCGTGTGCTCCTCGTTGGAGCAACCAACTTCATGACATTACCGCCGAAGTCGCAACTTCTAAATAAACAAGAAGGTGACAAAACACATTTAGGCACAAGTGGCAACAACGTTGCCACACTACACAACAGAACACTATTTGAACAATTTTAGGGTAATAACACTATCTTTCTGGACACACAAATTCGGCTTATGAATGCGCTGACAAACAGCTTCCAAAACTTGTAACTGCAAAAGGTAACCATGACGAGCACGGCACAAAACAGAAAAACAGGAGTCAGAATAAGTACGACAACAGTCAGTACTAGAAACCAAATGATTGTATACTGAAGACTTGTTATTACGAGACGGACGCACACAATCTCGACTCACGCGCACACCCTCACGCTCACTCTCACCCTCACTCAGCTCACCTTCTCCCTCACTGTCCGAATCAGAACCTGCTCCGTCATCCACCACGGTTTGACTCTCCTCCTCACTTGCATTGTCCTGCGTCTCACCTTCACCACCCACGCCAACCGTGAATGCCGTTGCCTTCACGTCAGTCGTCGTCCTTTCCGATTGTTTCCTTTGTATTTTTACCGTGAATTCATAGGTCCGGTTGTAATCTGCTGTAGATCTCCGTGGTCTGTCATTTGCTGCTTTGTTTTGTGGATTTGTTGTTGTTGTTGTTGTTGGATGTGAACCTGGTGTTGTTGTTGGATGTGAAGCTGGTGTTGTTGTTGCAGCCATGGTTGTTGGTCTTTCTGTTGAATCCAGCTCTGGTTCCGGTGGGACAAAATCGACCGCCGCGGGTGCTCCCCACCAACACAGACCTCGAAGGAGGAGGGTCAGGGGGAGGCAGAGGTGCTGTCACCACTCGAGGCACAGCCCCATGCAAAGCACCCAGAGGCACAGACTTAGGCACACCCGAGGGCTGTTATTACCCTAAAATTGTTCAAATAGTGTTCTGTTGTGTAGTGTTTTTTTTGTTTTTTTTGTTTTTTCTACAAAATCCACATATCTCCAGACACTGGGGTGAATGATGGAGTGTGGTGGTGGGGCCCATTAAGCTCCGCCGACCAGAGGTCTCGGCTTCATAGCTCCATGGACGCACCAAAGGGATATTGGGTAGGGAGGATTAAATTGAAAAAGAAAACAGAAGAAAGAAAATGGAAAGATTGTATTGCTCAGTGAGCAAAAGAATAAGTTGAGTATTGATGTGAACGCTGTTAGACTTTTAAATTCAAGAGGAGACTGTCCGTGAGGAGAGATTACATGTATGTCCAAGCAGGGTAGGACACTGTACCCTCTTACTCGCGTATGCTATGAGTGGCCCAGTGCCAGTTCGTTCTGAGGAGATGGTGATAAGCTGCTTTCTTGAACTTTTGGATGTTCTTTGGGTGAAATGGGTGGGGAATGATAGAGGTAGGCAGCTGGTTCCAAATTGGGATGACGGAGTGGGGAAAGGCTCGGCTCACATTGTTCCTGGAATTGGCAGGAAGAACATTCTGTAACTGATGGGGATGCGCGGTGGACAGTCGTACAGCCTGGCGGGTGAGGCGTGTGGTCCTGGGTTGGTGTGTCGGGGGTGGAGCCATTCTCGAGAGAAGAGCGGGAGAATTATCGCAAAGGGCTTTATACAGGAGGCAGAGGGCAGCGATGGTGCGGCGAATTATGAGGCTAGGAAGCCAGCATTGCGGATGTATTGCCTTGATGGCTCGCTCCTGCACCCAGTCCAGCCGATTCAAGTGGGAAGAAGCTGCCCCCATCCAGACGATTGGGCAGTACTCCATAACCGGCCGGACAAAGGCTTTGTAGGCTCGAAGCCGGGCAGGAATAGTCAGCAAGTGAAATGCCTTGCGTGTGTGGCAACGTTGTTGCCACTTGTGCCTAAATGTGTTTTGTCACCTTCTTGTTTATTATTGTTATTATTATCATTCGTTCTCACTTTTTTGTTTTTGTTGCTGATACACACTTGTCACGCTTAGTTCTTACTTGTATACCCTTGTTTTCTGCACACTTTTGTGAGAAATCGCACCTCGATATTCCAGTGCTGTCATTGTTACGTGTCACCCTGCCTTGATTGCTATATTATTTCCTTTGTTCTCATTTTGTTCTTTAGTACAACGGTGATTCCTGAAGAGTGTTGTACGAAAACCTGTTCGAATCATTATTATTATTATTATTCACTAGTTTGAGGGAAAAAGACAAACGGGAAAAGTCTGAAGAAAAAATTGACTGTCACCACCAGGACTCGAACCAGGGACCCTCGCTTGTAGCTAGCGATGCTCTAACCACTGAGCTATGGTGTAGTCGTCATCCCAGCAGAGACTGTTCAACATTCTCTTCAGACTTCGTAACTCACACTTCCTGTGAATCCACACAGGCGGGTGGGACGCAGCCCTCACTGTACCCACACACTTCACGTACACTCTAGCACGCGGGGAGCCCCAAGTCATAACATCTTCACTAGTTTGAGGGAAAGAGACAAACGGGAAAAGTCTGAGGAAAAAATTGACTGTCACCACCAGGACTCGAACCAGGGACCCTCGCTTGTAGCTAGCGATGCTCTAACCACTGAGCTATGGTGTAGTCGTCATCCCAGCAGATTATTATTATTATTATTATTTATACAAAAGAGAAAGGACCAAGGAACTATAAGTTACGCTATACTGTCCACTAACACCACCAGTTACTACATGTTGTCCTCTTCCTTTCTTCATCATCATTATTATTATTATTATTATTATTATTATTATTATTATTATTATTATTATTATTATTATTATTATTATTATTATTATTATTATTATTATTATTATTATTATTATTATTATTATTATTATTATTATTATCGTTGTCTGATGATTGGTTCAGCCATGAAACTCTGAGTCATAACGGAATAAAATTTGCCAAGGTTTTCATTGTGTGCCTTTGTGTATTATTATTATTATTATTATTATTATTATTTATACAAAAGAGAAAGGACCAAGGAACTATAAGTTACGCTATACTGTCCACTAACACCACCAGTTACTAAACAATCAGCTCAGGCGATAACATTGCACGACACTGACCGGCGGTACTGACGTTCTACAACTAACTGGCTAACAGCTCTAGCACATCTTGAATGCGCACTCCAACAGCCTTCCAACTTGGAAGGTTCTAAGTTATCCAGGAGGTGTTGGCGAGGCAACTGGTTCCAGGTGTCCAGCACTCCTTCAAGGAACGACCGGCGGACGTTGTTGCGGGAACTGGCTGAGATATCAGACTGCAGCTGGTAGCGGTGGCCGCGCCACCCGCGCCTGCTACCTGGTGTTTGCAGGATGTTGGTCGTGGTCTGGTACTGCTTGGGAGGGGGCAGCATTTGGGTAAGCATCTGTGGGCCTGTCAGGTAGAGGATTTTGTAGAGATAGCAGAGAGCAGCCACTTTGCGCCGGAGTTCGAGGCTTGGCAGATATGCGCCTTCGCCGATCAGATGCAGTGCTCTCCGCTGTACAGCATCGAGTTGGGCCAGAACCGTCTGAGAAGCACCCATTCAGACTAGCATGCCATGCTCTAAGACTGGGCGAACAAAGCCGTCGGCATCCAGGGTCAAGCACTGCTGAGGCTATGTTCAGGAGGCCCAGTCGCTGGTATAATCCCAGCACAAGCTGCATCCATGTCCTACATAGTTTGTTCGCTATCATCGCTTCAGCGATGGGCAGGAGTGTGAGTGTGTGTGTGTGTGTGTGTGTGTGTGTGTGTGTGTGTGTGTGTGTGTGTGTGTGTGTGTGTGTGTGTGTGTGTGTGTGTGTGTGTGTGTGAGTGTGTGTGGGTGTGTTTTGTTTGTCAATTCCTATCTTACACTTTCTATCTGCATTCGCCACCTTTTCATTGGGCAGATCTGCCCGTTTGGTTTGCGAATTAAAATAAACACAATAACAACAATAACACGTCGCTTTGTTCGTATCGTCACACTTTGAAAACTCTTCTTCACACCTTCCCTAGCGGCAATTTCCTCGCACGTTTCCTGTTTATACGGAGCATATTATAACCACTAATATCACCTTTAAAAAACTAAGATCACCTTCCCGGTCAGTACTCAGGGCAACTGGTTTACGACTCAGGATTTTACGAGCTCAGCAAGGAGCAGCAAGAGTTTATACGACCAGGCAGGATTGCAAGCGGTACTGACAAGAAAGGAAACCCACATGGCGGTGGTATCAGGCTCCGAAACTAATCGAAACGATGACTGGCTCGAGGTACTACGCAAGTACAGCAGGTTCAATACGCTTCGAGCACCTTCAGTGATTGGACACTACTCCCAGGTTTGTAATGGTGATGTGTTCATGGATAAGCGCGAAGCTTGTCGCAGCGAGACGGTTCCCGACGGCGGCTTAACATCACTATGCTGGGATTTGAACAGAGGTCTTAAAGAGTTCGAATGGAGAGACAGACACAACACGAAAGCTGATGGCCTCAAGCCTGTTCTGAAATGGATCTTGCACAAACTGCGTAACCCAGGTAACGATGAACTGAAACAGTACCCGAGGCCGAGTGCAGCGGAAGTCACCTTCGTCTTCAAACGAGCTGTGATGACTAGAATCCTAACTGCACCCTACGCAAAACGGGAGTCGACCGGTGGGTGGCGTCTTAGAGTGTGTCGCTTCCAGAATACCATCTATCTGTGTAATGATAAAACATTTGGTCGCTGGAGAGTTTGGACAGAAGAAGAAAAGGTCAAGATCTACAGGGGCTCTGGCTTTGAAACGTACTTGACATCTCACATTCAGCCAGTGGATCCCAGCAGCTACAAGCACAGTGAAGCTGCAGGATATGTAACTGTCGTGTTAACTGAGCTAGTTACAGAGCAGTCAGAGCAGAGCAAGCGGACAGAGCCGAGTGCTTCCAAGGCTCGCTTGTTCGTACTGGCTGCAGAAGTGGATGGTGAATTGGATGGTCGATCACACGAATCACCACCTAGAAACTATGTGGAGTTGAAGACTTGCCACCGCAGGCATCAGCTAGGATCGAGGGAGTACTCGCGAAGTTTTCGTGCCCACCAACTGCTGAGAGCATGGGCGCAGTGCTATACTGTCGGTATTCCTAGAATCGTGTTTGGCTTTTACGATAACAAAGGTATCGTGAGAAGTATCAGCACTTTCAAGACGCACGAACTGCCTGGCATGTGCAGAGACGTTTGGTCTGATGCGGTGTGCCTGAACTTCGCAGACGACTTTGCAAAGTGGCTTGAGAGATGCATCGAGGAGACAGATCCTCTGCGAGAGATGTACGAAGTTACATTCGAGCCAGAACACTCTAAGATGCGGCTTCGCAGAGTTGAGATAAACGACCGTCGCCTGTCAATTCTCACTCCAGATTTTGTTGAGGAAATGAAGCTGCAGGTGGACGGTTCATGAAGGGCGGTTACCATTCGTCGAGACATAACATGGGGTAGAGGCACACGTTTTTGGAAACATATTGTTGCAGTTTTCTTGGCTCTCTTCACCCAGCTAGACTGATTGACCAGTATGGGTCTTGATCAGGGTGTAGTATATACGTATACCATTGTGCAACTCAACATAGCAAACTGTTGCGTTTTCTTTTTTGGAGATTGCTGTTGTTGTTGTTGTATTACGTGTTCTGTTTCACATCAAGCAGGCAATATCTGCTCGACACGTGTTGACACCAGTAAAAGTGCGATGGGGAAGAGAAAATATGGCGAAAAAGATCTATATCGAAATTGCAATTATGTATTCCTGATCACGTCGTATCTTCGCTCTACAAGAGGGAGAGTGAGTGAGTGAGAGAGAGAGTGAGTGAGTGAGTGAGAGAGAGAGAGAGAGAGAGTGAGAGAGAGAGAGAGTGAGTGAGAGAGAGTGAGTGAGTGAGTGAGAGAGAGAGAGAGAGAGTAAGTGGGAGAGAGAGAGAGAGAGAGAGAGAGAGAGAGAGAGAGAGAGAGAGAGAGAGAGAGAGAGAGAGAGAGAATGAATGAATGCAGCTGTTGGCTGAGCTCGCCATGTTTCGCGAACAGTGAACTAATGCCGGACACAATTAGACCTTTCGAATCTGACACAACTGCCTTAAACGTACGGTTATTGAAACTTTTTTCCGTCTGGTCAGATCGACCAATTGTTGCCAGAGCATACCAGTATGATTTTGCATGCACGAACTGCAATGTATGTAATTGTACGTGTATGTCTACCTGACCTGACCTGGCATGCTAAGTCGCCCAACGTCACTGTTTCAGCACCGTTATGCATTTCTACTGCAATTACTCCTTGAAATCGTCTTCCCATTTTCCAGAAATCCAACACTGTATCTTACTAGATCTACTTTGTATCTCTGCCCTCTCACTCTCTGTGCTTCTTTAGTGATTTGGAGTCTTTAACAAGTGTCAACCAATCAACCTGAATATCTTCCATATCAATGATATAGTTATTATGGCAAATCTTCTCCTAAGTTGTCATTAAGAACAAGGTGGATCCCCCCTGGACGCCACCCTGCGTACGCGCCTGGAGCCACTGTGGTGTGGAAGGGTGCTGTGGTGTTGGAGGGAGTTGTGGTGTGGAAGGGAGCTTTGGTGTTGAAGGGAGCTGTGGTGTTGAAGGGAGCTGTGTTGCGCTGGTTCAAATACACTGAAGAGCGATCCTCAGACAGGTTCAGGCTGTCTAGGCATGTCATTAAGATTTTTTACTATTGAACACTCACTGCATGATGAACAAAAATGAGGAGGAGAACTCGACATAATTGTACATATCCAGCAGGACGGAGTGGGTGGGGCCTGTGAAACTCGGCCGACCAAGGGTCTCGGCATCACAGCTGCACATGTGCACCAAAAGGAAACAAAATGGGGAGTGGAAGGGCGGGGACCAGGAGTGCAAGAACTCTAAGGGTAGGGGAAGTTGGTTGGTTGGTTTTTATTTCACTTCGCACATTCAAACGGGATGACGACCCAATAAAATGACGGCGAAGGCTTAGCCTAGAAGTGCCTATGGAAGAACATAGTAAAAGCTATGGAAGCACATAGTAAGAGAATAGGATACTAATAACTGCGGGTAAACGGGGGGAGAGAGAGAATACGATGTATCTGTGATACTACGTGCGGGTTACTGAACTGCACGGGAAGGGAGAGCAGAGCGATCAGCAGCAACTCGAACTACTCCCTACAGGCGTATGGTACACATGCATGCTTAAACTCAGGTAGTCGGGTAATTGTGCGGACCTCACCAGGGAGAGCGTTCCACAGCAGAGCACCAGCAACAGAAAATCTCCGCTGACCGCGGCGGCTACGGTTTGCCTGGCTTAGTAGGCCATTTGACTGCTGATGGCGGGTAGGGGTGCCTTGTGCCGGGGTCAGAAGCTGGGCGAGCACAGGGCTGGTGCGGGCGTGGATGCACCGCCAGATGGTGATCAATATTTTCTGCATGTAGAGCTCGCTGACACGGTACAGGGAGTGAGCAGTGAGCAGCGGCTGCATGGCTGTCCGGGGCGGGTTGCCATCGATACAGCGGATGGCTCTGTTTTGCGTGGTTTGCAGTCGTTTCAGTTGACCCTCTCGCATTGCGGCTGAAAAACAGCAGGAGCCAAAAAGCAGGTCGGGCATTATGACCGCCTTCACATACACCTGACGAGAGCGTCTTGATAGGCTTCGGCGTGCCCGCCACAAGGCGCCAATTTTCTTGGCCACCTTCGTGACCACATAGTTTACATGGGTGTCCCAATCTAGGCGATTGTCAAGGTGAACGCCGAGGTAGCGCGCAGAAGACGCTGAGGGGAGGAGACAGTCGCCGCTTTTGACTGTTACTTCCTGTACGTGCTGCTGGGGAGAGATGGTCAGAACCTGGCTCTTGGCGGCGTTCAAGATGAGGCCTCAAGACTTCAGCCAATCGGCCAGAGAGGAGGGAGGGGAGGAAACCAGGAAACTTGTTAGTTTGTGAGTTATTCCAAGATATGAGTGCAAACAAGTACGCAAACAAGTACAAAGATAGCAGTATCAAGATCATGATGCTGAGGCGAAAGTAGAGGCTGATTGCCGTGCACTTTTGACGAAGGATTAGAGTGAGAATGGAGAAGAGTTAGAGAGAGATACCGGTGAAGACAGATGGATTGGGAGTTTGATGAGAAGGGAGTGCTCCGAGAACATGAACAGGGTCGTACTGGCAGTAGCCTAGGGGGCGATGTCCGTGGCCAATGACCAACCCGACCGTTTCAGGTAGCGGTAGGTCAGAACCTTGAACTGCTGCATCCCTTTGGCAGGCGTTGCATCGAGGAGGAGAGTGGCTGGCAGTTCATGCCAGGCTTCGATGAGGTACTCCGGGAAAGAGCGCAGCGCAACATTGCACGATCTGGCAGGTAGGGCTGTCTGGAGTTGAAGCTCGTGCGCAAGGTTGGCTGCCGAGCGGCGACGTGTGGCAGGCGCGATGGCTCTGGCTGGGCGTGTCGCTGCAAGAGCTGGTGGGCTTGTGATTGTAATGGAGCTTGTACAGAGTTGTGAGGCCGGCCACACGCCGCCGCGCGCAGGGACAGAGTGTATGAAAATGTAACTTACTTACCTGTATATTATACTACAGTACAACTAGTACATGCAGTAAGTGCAGTGTACAGTGTAGTGGCCTCAGGGTGTGCATAGTGTGCGTCTTCTCATAACGCGTTCCAGACAAGACTTAGTGTTATCCGGCCATGGGCGACTTTCGAAGCTTGATCGAAACTTTCGATCGCTGCCAAACTCTCTTGACACTGAGGCGATACAATATGTCGACGTTTCGACGCAGTGCATGCAAGCAACTAGATATGACGGGTGTGGTTTGGATCAACGGCTGGTTGTGTCTGCTGCCGAGCTGCTTTGTGAAACAAGGAGACAAGCTCATGAATGTCTGAGCACGACGAAGAAAAGAGCTGTGGAGTCAGTATCGCAATAACAGATACATGTGCAGTACGCTGTACATGTACTTGCCAGATCAAGTCCAGTACTTTGAGCAGCACGGATAGCTTGCACCAGCACCATCAATGCGTTGTCCAGGGCGTCATTTGCAGGAACCGTTACCTAGAGTACGTTAACACGAGCTAGCAAACGCAAAGCGTAGATACTCAGTAACTGACGCGGCTTGGCAGTCGCGGAAGGCAAACCATGGACGAGGCTGAACCAGGTCCCGATTCTGAGTCGAGTGGCGGAGGCCCTTGGCAACTAGTTTCATCTAAAAAGGAAAAACGCAAGGCGCGTAGAGATGAGTCACTGGCGCAACCAATGGCGGCTGCTCGAGGTGCCCGACCCCAGGCCCGTGATGAGGCGAGTGGAGGTGACGAGTACCGTGACCTTCAAGTGCCGAAACCCAGCCTCAGCATATCCAATACCCATTCGTTTCGAAATCATTCAGTGATTGGACACTACTCCCAGGTTCGTAATGGTGATGTGTTCATGGATAAGCGCGAAGCTTGTCACTGCAAGACGGTTCCCGACGACGGCTCAACATCGCTAGAATGGGATTTGAACAGAGGTTTTGAAGAGTTCGAATGGAGAGACAGACTCAACACGAAAGCTGATGGCCTCAAGCCTGTTCTGAAATGGATCTTGCACAAGCTGGATAACCCTGGTGAAGACGCACTGAAACAGTACCCGAGGCCGAATGCAGAGGCAGTCACCTTCGTCGTCCAACGAGCTGTGATGACTAGAATCCTAACTGCACCCTACCCAACACGGGAGTCGACCGGTGGGTGGCGTCTTAGAGTGTGTCGCTTCCAGAATACCATCTATCTGTGCAATGATAAAACATTTGGTCCCTGGAGAAATTTGACACCAGCACAAAAGGCCAAGACCTACAGGCGCTATGGCTTTGAAAGGTACTTGACATCTCACATTCAGCCAGTGGATTCCAGCAGCTACAAGTACAGTGAAGCTGCAGGATATGTAACTGTCGTGTTAACACAGCTAGTACCAGAGCAATCAGAGGAGAGCAAGCGGACAGAGCCGAGTGCTTCCAAGGCTCGCTTGTTCGTACTGGCTGCAGGAGTGGATGGTGAATTGGATGGACTCGAATCACCACCTAGAAACTATGTGGAGTTGAAAACTATTACTTGCTACGACAAGCATCAGCCAGAACCGAAGGAATACTCGCAGTGGTTTCTTGCCAACAAACTGCTGAGAGCATGGGCGCAGTGCTATCCTGTCGGTATTCCTAGAATCGTGTTTGGATTTCACGGTGACCAAGGTATCTTGACAAGTATCAGCACTTTCAAGACGCACGAACTGCCTGGCATGTGCGGAGACGTTTGGTTTGAAGCGACGTCCCTGAACTTCGCAGACGACTTCACCAAGTGGCTTGAGAAATGGATCAAGGAGACAGATCCTATGCGAGAGATGTACGAAGTTACATTCGAGCCAAACTTCTCTAGCATGCGGCGGAGCCGGATGCGGCTTTGCAGAGTTGAGATAAACGACGATCACCCGTCGATTCTCACTCAAGATTTCGTGGCTAGGATGATGAAGCAGTAGGTGGACGGTTCATGAAGGGCGGTTACCATTCGTCGAGACATAACATGGGGTAGAGGCACACGTTTTTGGAAACATATTGCAGTTTTCTTGGCTCTCTTCACCCAGCAAGACTGACTGACCAGTATGGGTCTTGATCAGGGTGTAGTACATACTTATACCATTGTGCAACTCAACATAGCAAACTGTTGCGTTTTCTTTTTTGGAGATTGCTGCTGTTGTTGTTGTATTACGTGTTCTGTTTCACATCAAGCAGGCAATATCTGCTCGACACGTGCTGACACCAGTAAAAGTGCGATGGGGAAGAGGAAAGATGGCGAAAAAGATCTACATCAAAATTGCAATTATGTATTCCTGATCACATCGTATGTTCGCTCTACAAGAGAGAGTGAGTGAGTGAGTGAGTGAGAGAGAGAGAGAGAGTGAGTGAGTGAGTGAGTGAGTGAGTGAGAGAGAGGGAGAGAATGAATGATTGCAGCGGTTGGCTGAGCTCGCCATGTTTCGTGAACAGTGAACTAATGCCGGACACAATTCGACCTTCCGAATCTGACACAACTGCCTTAAACGTACGGTTATTGAAACTGTTTTCCGTCTGGTCAGATCGACCAATTGTTGCCAGAGCATACCAGTATGATTTTGCATGCACGAACTGCAATGTATGTAATTGTACGTGTATGTCTACCTGACCTGACCTGGCATGCTAAGTCGCCCAACGTCACTGTTTCAGCACCGTTATGCATTTCTACTGCAATTACTCCTTGAAATCGTCTTCCCATTTTCCAGAAATCCAACACTGTATCTTACTAGATCTACTTTGTATCTCTGCCCTCTCACTCTCTGTGCTTCTTTAGTGATTTGGAGTCTTTAACAAGTGTCAACCAATCAATCTGAATATCTTCTATGTCAATGATATAGTTATTATGGCAAATATTCTCCTAAGTTTTCATTAAGAACAAGATGGACCCCCCCCCCCTGGACGCCACCCTGCGTACGCGCCTGGAGCCCCTGTGGTGTGGAAGGGTGCTGTGGTGTTGGAGGGAGTTGTGGTGTGGAAGGGAGCTTTGGTGTTGAAGGGAGCTGTGGTGTTGAAGGGAGCTGTGTTGCGCTGGTTCAAATACAATGTAGGGCGATCCGCAGACAGGTTCAGGCTGTCTAGGCATGTCATTAAGATTTTTTTACTATTGAACACTCACTGCATGATGAACAAAAATGAGAAGGAGAACTCGACATAATGGTACATATCCAGCATAACGGAGTGGGTGGGGCCTGTGAAACTCGGCCGACCAAGGGTCTCGGCATCACAGCTGCACATGTGCACCCAAAGGAAACAAAATGGGGAGTGGAAGGGCGGGGAGCACGAGTGCAAGAACTCTAAGGGTAGGGGAAGAGAGGAGGGAGGGGAGGAAACCAGGAAACTTGTTACATGTAGTTTGCGAGTTATTCCAAGATATTAGTGCAAACAAGTACGCAAACAAGTACAAAGATAGCAGTATCAAGATCATGATGGTGAGGCGAAAGTTGAGGCTGATTGCCGTGCACTTTGGACGAAGGATTAGAGTGAGAATGGAGAAGAGTTAGAGAGAGATACCGGTAAAGACAGATGGACTGGGAGTTTGATGAGAAGGGAGTGCTCCGAGAACATGAACAGGGTCGTACTGGCAGTAGCCTAGGGGGCGATGTCCGTGGCCAATGACCAACCCCACCGTTTCAGGTAGCGGTAGGTCAGAACCTTGAACTGCTGCATCCCTTTGGCAGGCGGTGCATCGAGGAGGAGAGTGGCTGGCAGTTCATGCCAGGCTTCGATGAGGTACTCCGGGAAAGAGCGCAGCGCAACATTGCACGATCTGGCAGGTAGGGCTGTCTGGAGTTGAAGCTTGTGCGCAAGGTTGGCTGCCGAGCGGCGACGTGTGGCAGGCGCGATGGCGGGTGCGATGGCTCTGGCCGGGCGTGTCGCTGCAAGAGCTGGTGGGCTTGTGATTGTAATGGAGCTTGTACAGAGTTGTGAGGCCGGCCACACGTCGCCACAGGGACAGAGTGTATGAAAATGTAACTTACTTACCTGTATAAGATACTACAGTACAACTAGTAGGTGCAGTAAGTACAGTGTACAGTGTAGTGGCCTCGGGGTGTGCATATTGTGCGTCTTCTCATAACGCGTTCCAGACAAGACCTAGTGTTATCAGGCCATGGTCGACTTTCGAAGCTTGAACAAGTGGTTTCGATCGCTGCCAAACTCTCTTGACACTGAGGCGATACAATATGTTGACGTTTCGACGCAGTAAGCAACTAGATATTGAAACCGCGAGCGGACTCAGTTTTGATGGACTCCCTACGTAGCACCAAGGTCCCCGTTCAGTCACTCACAACGCGAAGTCAGTGGCTAGAAACTGAGACAGATATTACCTGATCCTCACTCAAACTAACTCAAAGCAAAAACCTAACTACCATCATCATCGAGAAGACAAGTCTGTTCCAATCCACTAAAAACTGAGCGTAAGTTAGATCTATACAGGATACATGGGTACATGGGTACGCGTATGGGGACAGCAGAACCGTAACTAACAATTGTGGATTATACAAGAAACCATAGGTTTTGATGTATAATCCTAATTGCATAAGGAGGTGAAGCGAAATGTAACACTGTAGTGGCCCCTTCGTTTTCTCTGCAAACCCGCTAGAAATACCAGAATTTTTTAACGCCAAACACCATAGCAACCACTGCCCTGGATAACCCCTGTGCCACTGCCTGCCTCCATTGGCCTTGTTTGAACTGCTCTGTAAATCCTGAGCACGCCCCAGTGGGGATAGGCCGGGAGGGACTACAGTGTTACATTTCGCTTCACCTCCTTATGCAATTAGGATTATACATCAAAACCTATGGTTTCTTGTATAATCCACAATTGCACTGCAGAGGCTCCGCTTCATGTAACACTGTAGCTATTTGTCGCAGTAACAAACCGCCCACAAGCAGCGTGAAGCGAAATGGTGACGAACAATACATCACCGCAGGCCAAGACCAGTGGAAAACAGGAATAAGTACCTGGCTAGAAAAACCACTATACATGCAGTGTCCAAGGTCAGAATACCATCCGAAATAGACCGAATGGGAGTACAGGCAAGAGAAGCCAAAAGAGAGGAAAAATGGGTTGACAACCCATCATGTCGTCATGCACGAGAACAAGACTAGATAAGAGTCCAGAAGTACATGTACAACGTGAGTACTTGCGAGTTCAAGTATTTGCAAAATCCAACTCATAGTCCAGGAACCGGACATAGCTAAGTCCGTCGAAGAACCGTGGCCGTGAACTGATCTGCCGCTGTCCGTGCAGGGCTCGCGTCCACTGGCAACAGATAGAAACGCCGAAAGGTAGATGCTGATGACCAATCGGCTTGGTGCAAGATATCCGCTAAGGATACCCCACCGGCATGCGCGGCCGATGTAGCAGCCCCACGCAACGAATGGGCTGAGAATATCGCTGTGTCCACTCCGGCCGCAGTCACACCATCCTTTATCCACCTGGCTATAGAGGACGATGTCACCGGCTTGAAAGGCTGCCGCAGGCTGAGGAAAATCTGCGGATGAGCAGTCTGACGGTGAGGAGCTGTGCGCCTGACATACTCCTGGAAGCAGCTTGATACGCACAAGTGTGGCGTGCTGTCGAAGACAGGCCACACCACGGTGGGAAGGGACGCATCCCCTCGGCAACCAGGCCGACGCTGCTTAGGCATGGAGGCATACGTCACACGGAGAGACCCATCACCCTCAGTAACATGGGAATGGAAATCCAAACGATGCAAATCAGAAGAGCGCTTGGCGCCAGTCAGCGCCATGAGCAGAGCCAGCTTTATTGAAAGCAGGCGCAGAGAGAGGGTAGAATTGTCACCCAGACCACCCATCCAACCCAAGACATCGGAAACTTTCCAAGTATGGGAATACCGGGGTTGTGGAGGACGCTGTTGGAAGACGCCACGCATAAGCCGAACCACCAGGGGATGTTGGCCAACTGGCGCACCATCTAAGCCTGGCAAAGTGGAGGACAGGGCAGAGCGATACACATTCAACGTGCGGTAACTTCGGCCCACGGCAAACATATCAGTTAGAAACTGCAATACTTGTGACACAGGCGGCTGAAAGGAATCAATCCGCCGTTCAGAACACCAACTGTGCCAAGCTGTCCATGCTGACGAATAGGCCGAGTTGGTGGAGTCCCGCCATGATCCCAGGATGAGGGCAATAGTGCCTGATGAAAGGCCTGCCGCCGCATAGGATCGGGAGAGATGAGCCAGCCGGCTAGTTGGAGATGACCGACCAGCACCATGGGATGAGGTTGATCCAGCGGTGAGGTGAGGAGCGCTGGATGGCCCGGTAATAGAACTGGACATGCTACCAGAAGATGGAGCAGGAGCGGATACCATGGCTGCGCATCCCACACTGGTGCCACCAGCAACACTCTGCACCCCGGGGACTGGCGCACTTTGTGCAGAACCCTCGGCAAGAGAGCAAAGGGTGGAAACGCATACAGGCATTGATCGGCCCATGATATGGCAAGAGCATCCACATCCAGTGCTCCGGGTTGAGGCCCCCAGGACACAAAGCTGTCCAACTGGGCATTGGTCCGTGACGCAAACAGGTCGATCGCCGGCTGCACCTGGAAGTGTTGGCAAAGGCCCCGGAACACTACTGGATCGAGCATCCAGTCGCTCGAATCGACCCCCTGACGGGACGGGGCATCGGCCGGGTTCTCCGCCGACGGTATGTACTCGGCTTGAACTGTGATGCCACGTTCCAGACACCACTCCCACACCTGGCAGGCCAGCTGGGACAAGTGCGGGGCATGTGTGCCGCCCATCTTGTTGAGGTAAGCCTGGCAAGTGGTATTGTCCACAAACAGGCGAACATGAAGCGGACGGTCCAACGCCACCCGGTGGAAGGCCTGAAGTGCCAGAAACGCCGCTGTCAACTCGAGGGCATTGATGTGCATGGAACGCTCTGCCCGAGTCCACCGGCCGCCCACCTGTTGATCCCTGCACACTGCTCCCCAGTCATCGAGGGAGGCATCCGAGAACACCACCAGATTGCAGGGTGGGCGAACCAATGACTTCCCGTTCCAGTCGGACAGTCGCTCTTTCCACCACTGTAAATCCAGCCTGGCATCGGGTGTCCACTGGACGGTCGCCTCGTAAGACTGGGACTCGCGAAGAGCTAGGATCTTGAGCTCCTGCAGATGCCGGTAACGGAGCGGCGCTGTTAGCAGACCCGGAGAAAGGGATGTCAAGCGCCCCAACAGACAGGCTAACGTGCGAACAGTCACCCGTGGCTGCAGCAGAAGCTTGGTGCACTCCTGGCGAAGCTTCCGGATCTTCTCCGGAGGCACCCGCATCTCCATGGCACGAGAGTCCACTTCGAAGCCCAAGAATGAGATGTTCTGGGCAGGAGTCAACACCGACTTCTTGAAGTTGATGAGAAATCCCAGTTGATGTAACAACTGAATTGCCCGGCGCAAGTGCTCCAGTGCTTCCACCGCCGACGATGCCATAATCAGCAGGTCGTCCAGATAGATAATCAAGCGCACGCCTTGGCTGCGCAGAATCGCCATCGGAACCTTCATGAGCTTGGTGAACACCCTTGGCGCGCTGCTCAGGCCGAAAGGCAAGCACTGAAATTGGAACAGCTGACCTGACCACCGAAATCGGAGCAGTCTCCTGAAATCGTGGTGGATTGGCACCACGAAATAAGCATCCTTCAGGTCCAATTTCACCAGCCAGTCGTCGGGCTGAAGGAGATCGGGCAGCAGCTTCAATCCTTCCATCTTGAAGTGCTCGTAGCGCACGAACCCGTTCAGCGCTTTCAAATTCACCACGGGACGCTCCTTGCCGGAATCCTTCTTTGGAATGGTGAAAATCTGGCTGACGAATTGATGAGCACACTCCTGCACTCGAGTGACAGCCCCTTTCAGCATCAATTCGTCCACTTCGAGCCGCACAGCGAGCGCTCTGTCCTCCTCCAGAGATAATTCCCTGGGCTCCGTTCTTTGTGCGGGATCGGCCACGAGATCCAGCTTCAGGCCCCGCACCGCATCCAAGACCCACGGGTCTGACGTGATTGCCGACCAGGCTTGCACAAAATGCCTCAAACGCCCAGCGACCGGAATTTGGGGGAGCGGGGGCACGAGCGGAGCGCGCGCCAGCTCGTTGTGGGGTGGACTTAGATGGCCGCGAAGATGTACGTTGAGCTGGGAACGCGAACCATCCACCGGCAGGGTCATCAATGACCCTGACCGCGCCCCCGAAAGGGCCGATTGCCTCCACGCCCGTTTTTTGAACTGGCAGTGGCGGAAAAATGACCCTCTCGCCTATGGTTGTCATGGCGGGGAAATGAGCGGTGGCCCCCACGACGCCCACCAGCACTTGCTGGGTAATAATTATGGCCCCTGAAGTTGGAAGGCCGACTATCCTTGTATGCCGGCTTCGGCTTGGACGAGCCAGACGAGCGGCGAAAAGCGTCAATTTCTTGAGTCCGCTTCTTGTATTGTCTGGTAAAGTCCTCGCCGAACAACAAGTTCCCAGACGGGGCCATTTCCCGGAGGAGGCTGGACGGGCACTTGTTGGTGAGCTGCCCCGTCAGTCTTTGCCGCCGCATGACCGAGATGCTATTAGCGGCATCACCCACCAAAGACACTGCGACCTGCAGGAGCTGCGTGATCTCCTTGGCTGGTCGCCCAGCATCCACTGCGGCCCAAGCCGCCGAAACGGGCGCAAACGCGGCACATACCCTAGTTTGCACTGCCGCCATGGCTTTATCGGATATATCGGAACGACAGGAACTTGAGGGGCGGAGGTGTGTGCTTGTACGTCATGTCTAGTCTCCGCGCTCGTCTCATCATGCCCGCATCCAACACACATCTGGAGTCGTTGTTTGTGTCAGTTCGCATTGCACGGGAGCCAGATGCGTGTAAGCTCCTCGTGAGTTCAGTCTACCGCCCACCGAGCTCTGGTACAGAATTCTGGGAGCAGTACAGTGCCCAGTTGGATGGCATTTTCGTGGACAGCTCTGACCTGCTAGTTCTGGGAGATTTGAACACGGACATCTTACAACCGACTCTACATCATAATCATCATCTACTTAAGCTTTGTGCAGAGCACCAGCTGCAGAACATTGTCCACGCACCAACTAGAGCGCCGTCAAACACGTGTCTTGACCTGGCTCTGTTGAACACTACCTTTCCATTGCCCAATCCAACGATCATTCCCATGTCAGATCTTACTGATCACCACCTAGTCCGCCTTGATATTGTAATACCGGAATGGAAGCCCCCAGCAACCCAGAGAACTAAGGTTGTGAGAAAACCAGGAATAGCTACTATCAACTACTCTCAGTTTAATGCTGACCTGAATGATATGCTCGAGGACTCATCCTCATTTTCAACATTGGACAGTCAAACTTGCCATCTTCTAACGTCTATCGCTGCTGTTACTGATACGCATGCTCCATCTAAACAAGTTAGACTACCCCTCTGTCCCAAACCTAAGCCTCAACCGTGGGCAACACCAGAGTTACGGAAACTGCTGCAGCGCAGAACTACTCTGCATCGAAGAGTCCTTTCGCAGCCTGGGAATATGGTTCTTAAGCAACAGTATCGTTCTGTCAGACGCGAGGGGACGCTTCTGAGTAGGAGACTGAAATCCCGTTTCCTGATGCACCAGTTCTCGGCACTCCGACGAAATCCTAGAGGTCAGTGGGCTCTTCTTAACAGTCTGTCTGGCAGGCGGAAAGTAAGAAATCAGCCAATTGCATCTCTCAGTAGTCTGACAGAGACATTTGCTAACATAGTGCATGATCCAAGCCGGCCTGCTGACATATGTTTACGCCCAGCCACCCAACAGCCAACTACTGCTGCTCGACTGTCCCATTTTCGACCCGTAACTGTGGCGCACATCACCACACTGCTCAAAGCAACAAACACAAGTAAGTCACCTGGCTCTGACAACGTCTTACCAGCCGTACTGAAGCATGGTCGTGATTCCATAGCAGTTTCTCTCACTGATATTATCAATAAATCTCTGAGCACAGGGTGCGTACCAGATATTTTCAAGAATGCCACAGTCAGCCCAGTTTTCAAATCAGGCGATGCAGAAAGCTCTACTAATTACAGACCAGTCTCATTATTGCCCATATGCAGCAAGATATTAGAACGAGTTGTCTTGGAGCAGCTGATTGCATTCTTTAAGTTACACAACATCATGTACGTGCCTGACAATCAATTTGCCTACCGTACCAACAGCTCGTGTGAGGACTGCCTAGCGCTAGTGGTCGACGAATGGCTCCAAGCCCTTGATAACAACGAGTACTGCGGTATAGTGTTTGCAGATATGAGCAAAGCTTTTGACCGAGTTAAGCATCAAGAGCTCATTGACGAGTTGAAGATGCTTGGCATTGCTGACACTGCACTTGCTTGGTTTGCAAGCTACCTGACCAGACGCGTCCAGCGAGTAAGAGTAGGACAAGAGCTAGGTGGGGCCCGCCCTTGCACAAGAGGCGTCCCACAAGGCTCCGTGCTCGGCCCACTGCTATTTTGCATTTACACCCGTGATGCACCACAGTGCTTCCAACATGCATTGAATCAACTTTATGCCGATGATATCACACTCTATATCAGGCACAAGTCCATCCAGATCATCACAACCCAGCTGAGTGCTGACCTTGCCGCTCTGGATCGCTACCTAGATCAGAAGGGACTGGTGTTAAACCCGTCCAAGACTCAGTTTGTCCTGCTCAGGCGACCGGGCAAGGAGCTGCCACCTGGCACCGCAGTCAACTGCCGGGGCACTTCCATAGCCCCATCTGCTTACGCTCGGTACTTAGGAATACTGGTTGACGAACATCTGTCTTTCTCAACCCAAGTGGATGCAGTATGTGCAACTGTCAATAGGAAGGTCGGAGCATTTGTCCATGCAAAGCAGAATATCAGCATTTTTGGCAAACGACTTTTCTACTTATCGATCATTCAGTCCACATTTGAGTTTGGCAGCACTGCATATATTCATTGCTTATCACAAACCCTATATGACAAGCTTCTTACTGCCAGCCGCGTAGCATTAAAGAGAATATTTTCGTTGGATAGAATGACTCCCACCACTCTTCTATACAGTCATACTAACTAATACTTGTACGCCCTTGAGAAACGCCTCAACTTCAAAACCTATGTATTTGTTTACCGCTGCCTGAATGCACTTGCTAGTCCTCTTCTGCGAGACCGCTTTACCTTGCGCGCCCATGGTGCTCGCACTGCAGCCACCACCCGTGGCCAAGTCTCTGCTGCTCTTGTTCTGCCCCCCGCTAAAACCCGATATGGCTTTAGTGCAATTTCTTATTTGGGCGCTGCCAGGTGGAATACACTTCCACCGGCTTGCCGCATGTCTAGTTCACCAGCTGAATTTCGCTCATCCATCAAATTATACCTAGGGTTCCCTGTAAAAAGGCGCTGACGCCTGTTGGGAATTCCCTAGTAAAAGAAGAATAAATAATAATAATATAATAATAATATCGGTCTTCCGGCCAAAGCCCAGCGACGGGAGGTCGCGGACAAAATTATCCAGGCGAGGACACTGGGCCTCCTCCACCTCCGGAAATGGGCAGAGTTTTTTCAATTCTGCCTTCTGCTTGGAGGTGAGAGACCGCCGGGCATTAGCACGGAGGAATGCCGCAATATGCGCTGGTGGGTGCCAAGAGTCCTTTGCCCCTAAGCGCGACGGGTCAAATACCTCGTCTCCATGGTCACGGTCAGGTGAGGAGTCCGTCCCACTAGAGGAGAAATCCTCGCACGAGGAGCATGACCGACTACTAGATCCGGAGTCCGTGGATGAGGACCGGGAGCGTCTGCCCCGCGAGCGTCGACGACGAGGAGAGATGGAAACTCTCCGCCTAGCTCCCCCGGACAAGGCCCGGGAGTGGACGACATCGCCGGGTCCCGACCCGGACTCACTCGACGAACGACGACGTCGTCGTTGAGATCGATCCCCAGTCCCGGTTCCATGCCCTCGTACAGAGGGAGCCCTATTATGGGGTTCCGGTGAAGCCGTGGGGGATCGGTCACGATACCCCAATTGGGCCCAAGCTCTGCGAGCGGGGCCTTATGCGGAAATCCCGTTGAGGGCGCATGCGCGGACTGCCCGCTCGCGGCCTGGCCTTTTCCAGTCCCCGACGGTGTTTTTGATGGGAAAATGGCGACCGAGAACGGGAACGACCGTGGCCGAACTCATTGTCGGAAACAAGGACGTTCAAACCTGGGGATTTGTCCCTAGCAAAACGTGCATGGCCACTGTAACCTACAGATTCGTCATCTGAGGCCCGGGGGCTCTCAGTGGCAACCCTGTGTGACTCAAGCCCTGAGGGTCTCGGAGGTGGTGTCTGCTGTGTGCCAATTTGTGAGCCGCCGGCAGTGGCGGAAGGACCTGTTTGTATACCGCCGGAGTGAGCGGGTGGACCATTTTGTATGCCGCTGGCAGAGGCGGATGGACCATTTTGTATTCCGCTGGTAGGGGCGGAGGGACCGACTTGTATTCCGCTGGTTGGGGCGGAGGGACCATTTTGTATCCCGCCGGTGGGGGCGGATGCAGCTTGTAAAGCCAAACGCACCTCAGGGTGAGCCAACAACGAAATAAAATCCGAAGGGTCCATCGTCGTGAAAGCTACGCTAAGGGAAACTGAATCACAAAAGGAAAAGACACGTCAAAGTCACCTACGAAGAGAGAGAAAAACTTGCAAACCACTCTTTACTTGCAGAGAAAACAAGGCCAATGCCGCAATGGAGGCAGGCAGTGGCACAGGGGTTATCCAGGGCAGTGGTTGCTATGGTGTTTGGCGTTAAAAAATTCTGGTATTTCTAGCGGGTTTGCAGAGAAAACGAAGGGGCCACTACAGTGTTACATGAAGCGGAGCCTCTGCAGTGCAATCCGCAAACGTGGCATATTATAATGAATTAATGCTGAATCATACATCGCCATCAGGGAGTCGTACTCAAAATTAGTTTGAGTACGACTCCCTGATATACATGATCGCCATGCATGGAGGCTATTACTACATGCGACACACGCGTGGCAGAAGATGCTGAATCAAACAATAGACGTACGTGTAAGACATGCACGGTGTGGTACGTGGTGTGCTGTAAATGGGAGGTACTAGGTGGTGACTAGAGATTACCCTACACACGTGTGTAGCACACAGCCTTTACCACAGAATGATACATTATATTATAATGTAGTTGCAAAGCATCTCACTGTACACGCTCCACGCAGTCACGTATTATTATACCTCATGCACAGATATGATGTCTCTTTTGGAAGCGGAGCAACTAGTAATACTTGCCTCAGACAGAACGCACTGGCTCGACGTTGTCGACAGATGCATGACCCTCATTTGATTTTTCATATGAGCTATATGCGTGCTGTATTATTATTACAGATATGACGGGTGTGGTTTGGATCAATGGCTGGTTGTGTCTGCTGCCGAGCTGCTTTGTGACACAAGGAGACAAGCACATGAATGTTTGAACACGACGAAGAAAAGAGCTGTGGACTGTCAGTGTCGCAATAACAGATACATGTACATGTGCGGTACGCTGTACATGTACTTGCTAGATCAAGTCCAGTACTTTGAGCAGAACGGATAGCTTTCACCAGCACCATCAATGCGTTGTCCAGGGCGTCATTTGCAGGAACCGTTACCAAGAGTACGTTAACACGAGCTAGCAAACGCAAAGCGTAGATAATCAGTAACTGACGCGGCTTGGCAGTCGCGGAAGGCAAACCATGGACGAGGCTGAACCAGGTCCCGATTCTGAGTCGAGTGGCGGAGGCCCTTGGCATCTAGTTTTAAATAAAAAGGAAAAACGCAAGGCGCGTAGAGAGGAGTCACTGGTGCAACCAATGGCGGCTGCTCGAGGTGCCCCATCCCAGGCCCGTGATGAGGCGAGTGGAGGTGACGAGTACCTTGAAGTGCCGTTGGACAACCTCAGCAGATCCAATACCCATTCGTTTCGAACTCATTCAGTGATTGGACACTACTCCCAGGTTCGTAATGGTGATGTTTTCATGGATAAGCGCGAAGCTTGTCGCTGCAAGACGGTTCCCGACGACGGCTTAACATCGCTACGCTGGGATTTGAACATAGGTTTTAAAGAGTTCGAATGGAGAAACAGAGACAACACGACAGCTGATGGCCTCAAACCCGTTCTGAAATGGATCTTGCACAAGATGCGTAACCCTGGTGAAGACGAACTGAAACAGTACCCGAGGCCGAATGCAGCGGAAGTCACCTTCGTCGTCAAACGAGCTGTGATGACTAGAATCCTAACTGCACCATACCCAACACGGGAGTCGACCGGTGGGTGGCGTCTTAGAGTGTGTCGCTTCCAGAATACCATCTATCTGTGCAATGATAAAACATTTGGTCCCTGCAGAAATTTGACACCAGCACAAAAGGCCAAGATCTACAGGCGCTATGGCTTTGAAAGGCACTTGACATCTCACATTCAGCCAGTGGATCCCAGCAGCTACAAGCACAGTGAAGCTGCAGGATATGTAACTGTCGTGTTAACTCAGCTAGTAACAGAGCAGTCAGAGGAGAGCAAGGGGACAAAGCCGAGTGCTTCAAAGGCTCGCTTGTTCGTACTGGCTGAAGAAGTGGATGGTGAATTGGATGGACAAGAATCACCACCTAGAAACTATGTGGAGTTGAAAACTTGCGACCACAAGCATCAGCTAAGATCGAAGAAGTACTCGCGGTGGTTTCTTGCCGACAAACTGCTGAGAGCATGGGCGCAGTGCTATACTGTCGGTATTCCTAGAATCGAGTTTGGATTTCACGATGACCAAGGTATCTTGACAAGTATCAGCACTTTCAAGACGCACGATCTGCCTGACATGTGCAGAGACGTTTGGTCTGAAGCGAAATGCCTGAACTTCGCAGACGACTTCACCAAGTGGCTTGAGAGATACATCCAGGAGACAAATCCTCTGCGAGAGATGTACGAAGTTACATTCGAGCCAGAATTCTCTAGGATGCGGCTTTGCAGAGTTGAGATAAACGACCTTCGCCCGTCGATTCTCACTCAAGATTTCGTGGACGGAATGAAGCAGTAGGTGGACGGTTCATGAAGGGCGGTTCTCGCTCTACGAGAGAGAGAGAGAGAGAGAGAGAGAGAGAGAGAGAGAGAGAGAGAGAGAGAGAGAGAGAGAGAGAGTGAGAGAGAGAGAGAGTGAGTGAGTGAGAGAGAGTGAGTTAGTGAGAGAGAAAAAGAGTGGGTGGGAGAGAGAGAGAGAGAGAGAGAATGAATGAATGAATGAATGCAGCGGTTGGCTGAGCTCGCCATGTTTCGTGAACAGTGAAGTAATGCCGGACACAATTCGACCTTCCGAATCTGACACAACTGCCTTAAACGTACGGTTATTGAAACTTTTTTCCGTCTGGTCAGATCGACCAATTGTTGCCAGAGCATACCAGTATGATTTTGCATGCACGAACTGCAATATATGTAATTGTACGTGTATTTCTACCTGACCTGACATGGCATGCTAAGTCGCCCAACGTCACTGTGTTCAGCACCATTATGCATTTCTACTGCAATTACTCCTTGAAATCGTCTTCTCATTTTCCAGAAATCCAGTACTGTATCTTGCTAGATCTACTTTGTATCTCTGCTCTCTCACTCTCTGTGCTTCTTTAGTGATTTGGAATCTTTAACAACCAATCAATCTGAATATCTTCCATGTCAATGATATAGTGATATAGTTATTATGCCAAATCTTCTCCTAAGTTGTCATTAAGAACAAGATGGATCCCCCTGGACGCCACCCTGCGTACGCGCCTGGAGCCACTGTGGTGTGGAAGGGGGCTGTAGTGTTGGAGGGAGCTGTGGTGTTGAAGGGAGCTGTGGTGTTGAAGGGAGCTGTGGTGTTGAAGGGAGCTGTGGTGTTGAAGGGAGCTGTGGTGTGGAAGGGAGCTGTGGTGTTGAAGGGAGCTGTGGTGTTGGAGGGAGCTGTGGTGTTGAAGGGAGCTGTGGTGTTGAAGGGAGCTGTGTTGCGCTGGTTCAAATACACTGTAGGGCGATCCGCAGACAGGTTCAGGCTGTCTCGGCATGTCATAATTAAGAATTTGTTTTACTATTGAACACTCACTGCATGATGAACTAAAATGAGGAGGAGAACTCGACACAATGGTACATATCCAGCAGGACAGAGTGGGTGGGACCTGTGAAGCTCAGCCGACCAAGGGTCTCGGCATCACAGCTGCACATGTGCACCAAAGGAAACAAAATGGGGAGTGGTCGGGCGGGGAGCACGGGTGCAAGAACTCTAAGGGTAGGGAAAGAGAGGAGGGAGGGGAGGAAACCAGGAAACTTGTTAGTTTGCGAGTTATTCCAAGATATGAGTGCAAACAAGTACGCAAACAAGTTCAAAGATAGCAGTACCAAGATCATGATGCTGAGGCGAAAGTAGAGGCTGATTGCCGTGCAGTTTTGACGAAAGATTAGAGTGAGAATGGAGGAGAGTTAGAGAGAGATAAAGACAGATGGATTGGGAGTTTGATGAGAAGGGAATGCTCCGAGAACATGAACAGGGTCGTACTGGCAGTAGCCTAGGGGGCGATGTCCGTGGCCAATGACCAACCCGACCGTTTCAGGTAGCGGTAGGTCAGAACCTTGAACTGCTGCATCCCTTTGGCAGACCGTGCATCGCGGAGGAGAGTGGCTGGCAGTTCATTCCATGATCCAGGCTTCAATGAGGTACTCCGGGAAAGAGCGCAGCGCAACATTGCACGATCTGGCAGGTAGGGCTGTCTGGAGTTGAAGCTCGTGCGCAAGGTTGGCTGCCGAGCGGCGACGTGTGGCAGGCGCGATGGCGGGTGCGATGGCTCTGGCTGGGCATGTCGCTGCAAGAGCTGGTGGGCTTGTGATGTAATGGAGCTTGTACAGAGTACATATAATCTAGTACATAAGTGAGTATACCCAGGTTTCAACAGTGCTCAACACCACAGGGGCGGAGCGTAACCACAAAGGTCAAAAAGAATGGTTTCACCAATTATAGAAACATACGTTGTAACGCTGCGTTTCATGCACGTAGCTAAATGCTAAGGCAATCATCAGACAACTAATGCTTTTGTCGCGGGATAGCTCACAAGAGGTCGGAGTTGGTATCAAAGTGCAGACACCTAAACAAGTTCTACCTCTCCACCTACTCTGCCGTGACATAGCCACCGCGTGCTACCACTATCACCGCCACATCCTCTGAATACCCGCGGCTGTTGAATGTGGACACCACAGTGTGCTTCCACCGCCACACACCACACCCCCTGCCCAGTGCCCCATGGCTTACCCTTGTCCTGCCTGGTGGTTTCTCCGCCTCTGCACGCTTCATGCATAGTTCGCGCCTACTGCGCATGCCCATCCAGTGATGTAATTATTATCACTCGCTCTTCCCATGCATGCCCTGCATTGATAGCTCACACCTCCTCTACATGCCCATGCGTATCCCCCACAATAAGAACAAGCTATCCCGCGACAAAAGCATTAGTTGTCTGATGATTGCCTTAGCATTTAGCTACGTGCATGAAACGCAGCGTTACAACGTATGTTTCTATAATTGGTGAAACCATTCTTTTTGACCTTTGTGGTTTATAATCTAGTACATATAATATTCTTTATTTCAGGATTACCCAAAGGCTAACGCCTATCTGGGGGATCTCCTATTTGTGTATGTACTAGTAACATAGTTAAGGATGCGAGAGAAAGTGCGCAAAGTGAGTGTGAAATGTTGGTTTGAAAAAGGAATAAGAAGAAACACAAGGAAAGAAAGTAAGACAGAAAAGAAAAGAACAAGCATGTAAATCATGGGAGTTGTGAGGCCGGCCACACGGCGCCGCGCGCAGGGACAGAGTGTATGAAAATGTAACTTACTTTCCTGTATAAGATACTACAGTACAACTAGTAGGTGCAGTAAGTACAGTGTACAGTGTAGTGGCCTCGGGGTGTGCATTTTGTGCGTCTTATAATAACGCGTTCCAGACAAGACCTAGTGTTATCCGGCCATGGGCGACTTTCGAAGCTTGACCAAGTGGTTTCGATCGCTGCCAAACTCTCTTGACACTGAGGTGATACAATATGTCCACGGTTCGACGCAGTGCATGCAAGCAACTAGATATGACGGGTGTGGTTTGGATCAACGGCTGGTTGTGTCTGCTGCAGAGCTGCTTTGTGAAACAAGGAGACAAGCTCATGAATGTCTGAGCACGACGAAGAAAAGAGCTGGTTTATCGAGGGTGCTGGTTTATAAAGTGCTGGATTAGAGAGGGACGACTGTAGTTGCAAAGCATCTCACTGTACACGCTCCACGCAGTCACGTATTATTATACCTCATGCACAGATCTGATGTCTCTTTTGGAAGCGGAGCAACTAATACTTGCCTCAGACAGAACGCACTGGCTCGACGTTGTCGACAGATGCATGACCCTCATTTGATTTTTCATATGAGCTATTAACACGCATGCACTCGCTATTGCAGACCAATGGAGAGCACACATCATATGGAGGATTCATGGACTGCTGGGCAACCGAATCTGGCATGTGATAATCATGTAGGATAGTCCACGCACGAGGTGCAGCCCATGAAATGGGCACCCATGAACTGGGCGGAGTGTGGACAGCCTGTATGATAGTGTGTATGTATGTCCTCGCACAAAGTGCAGCCCATGAGATGGGCGCCCATGAAATGGACGGAGTGTGGACGGCCCACGCACGAAGTGCAATGCCCGTTAGGAGGCAGGAGTGTGGGAGTATGAGTGTGATGGCCGAAGGCCGTGATAATTGCCAGATGAGAGGAGATAGCTGGCCCAGCACTCCTATTTATTTTCGTCTTGTATGAATTATGATACCTGTGTTGAATCAAGGATATCAATATTATTCATAGATAGGAAGAGGTGGGTGGGTGAGAAAGGAACAAACCGGTGTTCTTCTCACGGCGCAAGCAAAGCAAATATGAAGTAGCAATGTGGCCAGCGCGAAGTATGGTGTATGCGTTACGGGTTCAAGCTCCGATGTGTGCTGCAGCCGCATATGGCTGGTTGGCTGGCGAGTTCAGGTGAGTTCCGGCGGACGCATGTTACATACCACCGCAGCGTGCATGTGCGTGTTACTTGACATGCATCAATGAATAGCGTGGGATCTGCGGGCTCTCTGGAAGCCGCTGGAGCGCGTGTGAAGTGGTGGCTTGTGCAATGTGTTAATTTAAAGGGGAAGTTAAGGCAAAAATTAAAATTTCACCAGTTGTAGTCTTCGGGGTGCTGAATCGAATGGTCTTGGTCCGAGAAAGCTGAGACGCTCCCTTCCTACTTGAATCCCAATCGAACTCGCGCACTTCCACCGAAACTGGGTGACTGCGCCCTACGAGATGGGGATTTGTATGCAAAATGTCACTAAAAGCGCCATTTCGTTCTTATAAAAGCACGGATGACCGCGATTGGCCCATATGTTGTAGTCTTTTGGACGCTGAGTCGACTGGTTTTGGTCCGAAAAGGCTGCGATGCAGCGTTCCTCCTTTATTCCCAATCGAACATGGTTGAAGAAGCGGTCACGTGCTCCTGGGTGCCAAAATCACCTGGTCACCACGCCAGCAGGCGACAACTTTCACACCAAGGTTCAACTCGAGTGACAGGACTGCACCCGAAAAGGGTCAAAACAGGCTGTAAGTTGTACCCTGCAGGCACGGTGACCAGGTGACTGGTGTACGCACGAGCACGTGACCGCTTGTTCAACCATGTTCGATTGGGAATTAGGGGTGAACGCTGCATCGCAGCCTTTTCGGACCAAAACCAGTCGACTCAGCGTCCAAAAGACTACAACATATGGGCCAATCGCGGTCATCCGTGCTTTTATAAGAACGAAATGGCGCTTTTAGTGACATTTTGCATACAAATCCCCATCTCGTAGGGCGCAGTCACCCAGTTTCGGTGGAAGTGCGCGAGTTCGATTGGGATTCAAGTAGGAAGGGAGCGTCTCAGCTTTCTCGGACCAAGACCATTCGACTCAGCACCCCGAAGACTACAACTGGTGAAATTTTAATTTTTGCCTTAACTTCCCCTTTAACCTACATTACAGCAAGCTCTAATGTGATATGCGTGCTGTATTATTATTACAGATATGACGGGTGTGGTTTGGATCAGGGAGTCGTAAAAGCCCGGGAGAGGACACGGCACACATTCCTAGAAAACATCTTTGCCTCGCGCTGCCGGGGAACGCTGCCAGGGAACGGTGTTGCGAGGCAAGGAAATAATTATTATTAGTTTCGAAAATTGTGATGTCTTCTTGAAATACTAATTGGGACATTCTCCGATTTCTCTTAGAGCACGGAGACGATTGCTCCGTCGAGTCTTCTGATCTCTATTTTCATCCTCAATTCTTCCAGCTGCCTCACTCATTCTCTCTCAGTTTATCGAAGTTAATTTATTCTGAGGCGATGGAAATGCAAGATAAATCCCTAATTGTACTTCACTTTTATTTGAGTTGGGGTGAACGAAATGAGATTTGTGGAAAATGACGCCACTTCCCGTGTTAGCCGCTGATCATATCATACAGCCCATATTCCATTGCAGGTGATGGGCGAACGTTCGTGTTGAGATCCGCTGAGCTTCCTCGTACTCGTGGAGTTGAATTTGTGGCAGAAATTGCACTGAATTGCAGTCAAATGGTTGTGAATGAAACGAGATTTGTGGAAAATGACGCCACTTCCCGTATTAGCCGCTGGTCGTATCATACAGCCCATATTCCATTGCAGGTGATGGGCGAACGTTCGTGTTGAGATCCGCTGAGCTTCCTCGTACTCGTGGAGTTGAATTTGTGGCAGAAATTGCACTGAATTGCAGTCAAATGGTTGTGAATGAAACGAGATTTGTGGAAAATGACGCCACTTCCCGTATTAGCCGCTGGTCGTATCATACAGCCCATATTCCATTGCAGGTGATGGGCGAACGTTCGTGTTGAGATCCGCTGAGCTTCCTCGTACTCGTAGATTTATGAATTTGTGTCAGAAATTGCACTGAATTGCAGTCAAATGGTTGTGAATGAAACGAGATTTGTGGAAAATGACGCCACTTCCCGTGTTAGCCGCTGGTCGTATCATACAGCCCACATTCCATTGCAGGTGATGGGCGAACGTTCGTGTTGAGATTCGCTGAGCTTCCTCGTACTCGTGGATTGATGAATTTGTGTCAGAAATTGCACTGAAATTGCAGTCGCGTGGACTTCTGTGCGTGTGTTGTGAGTGAATCGCAACGGCTCCCTTCCTTCAGCATCGTCAAAAAGCAACATAGAGCATTATTACGCACTCGTTCCATGATTCATGATATTGCCTGGATTCTTTTAAAAACAATCAATGTGTGTTCCCTATCTATCTACATTGTACATGGTTACAGGTCGTTATTTACATGTATAAATCTTGATAATTTCAACACTTTTCTACTCGTATACTGACTATAGCCGTTTAGGAAGCGGAAGGCTCAGCCTCCAGATTGGCCAGAAAGGTTCTCAGTGAATCTAACTGAAGTCTTGGCGAGTGTAAAAGTAAAAAGTAAATTATCGTATCCGTTCCCGAAGGGAACTCACGACGGCCGCTAACACCCGATAAACCCTAGCGGCAGATGCAGCGCCTAACGGTGGGGGTGAGTGGGCAAGTCTCACAACCACTGGCACAAGTGCCGAAAAACGACCCCATTAGCTGCATCCATGTACCCCTTGTGCCTGGCCACAAGTTCCCAGTTGACTGTGGGTAGCAGCACGGCTGGAAAAACCGCTCCCAGGCAGGACTTGAACCAGGTACCTCTCGTATCTCAATCATGGTCTTTGACCAACCCACTGTGCCTGCCTGGTTGGCGAGTGTACAAAAGGTAAACCTATCATTTTGTACTTCATAACGGAATTGTGCACAAAAATGCGCACACACGCACGCACGCGCCCGTACACACACACACACACACACACACACAAACACTGTACAAACATACACAAAAGTACAAGCACATGTGCACATACACACGCCTCCCCCCCCCCCCCCCACACACACACCCACACACTCAACTCCCCACCCCCTGTACCATCTGTACTGAGTCTGACAGACCCTTTGCACAATAAGCGAGAGGGGTCGAGACGGGGCATGCTGTGCACGCGCTGCACACTTGGCATGCAACCAGCATGCATGGTTTGCTGCAGGACGTGATCAAGTTTCCTGTGACAGGCTGTGTTTTCACGGTCCAGACGCGATGTTCATGTATTGTACTTCCCAGCCTTTTTCATTTGAAGTTTTTTAGTTCTGAAGGAAGAAGTTCCGAAATGCTTTCCAAGGACCACTGTTGGGTTCTTGTTTGCAGCAACCGTCATCCCTAGTGGCTAGTCTAAGAAACCCACTTGTCTTTCCATGCATTCCCTGGTTATGCTGGCATTCCACACTCTTGAATCCTCGCTATCTGGCGAGAAGAGGGCCGCAGTTTGCTGCGACATCGTTCACAGTGTTGTGCTCGGAACACTTTGTCGATGACGACTTTCATCCTTGCTTTTTCGAAGACGCTGAACGCCCTGCCAAGAGACTCTGCCACCTGGAGCCTGAGAAAAAGGCATGACCCATCCCTGTCTTTGCAAGGAAGATCGACTGCTTGCTGGCGCTGCTCGAGCTGCTGATGTTGAAGTGCTGAGCGACGCAGCCTCATCGCTCAGGTGTGCGGAGAAAGTCATCTGAGTTCGAGCTGTGGCTGTGTGCACGATATGACAGACTTTCACATTACGCACATAGCCACCAAAGTAAAACTCATGGACACTATCCACGGGCTACTTCACTAGTGCTACTCCATCAGCTCCCTCTTCACTGTCGTCGGCGACTTGCCCCTGCGTTGGAGATGAGCACGCATGGTGTGGCACTCACTTTGGGAAACAGAAGTTCATCACTCATCCACTCGGACGCATGACAAAGTTGGGCATGATGAAGGTACACTCGAGGAAGATTGGTGCCCCTCTTAGTTCTAGGAGCATCAGGGTTCTGCATAGAGAAGCGTTCTCTACATCGACAGAGGAGAGAAGGTAGAGAAAATAAAATAAATTTCAATCTACAGTAATCCGAAATATCCACTGACTGCGGAAAACTTACCGCTCCAATAACTCCTTCTTTTTCCAGACAGATACGCACCCTCATTCAGCAGAAAACTGTTCAGTTCCTTCACAGACCATTCTTTATTTGACAGCTCCTCCACGGGTTCCACAGCCATCGATGGCAAACCACTCGACACTCTCTCCTCCATCTCCAAAATGGAAAAATACAGTGTTTCACCATGCTCAACAACTGATACTCTGCACAAAAATCGAAGAGGATGCCCCGTCTCGGATCACGTGACCGTTATTGTGCAAAGGGTCTGTTTATGCTTCCTTCGCCACCAGTTTCGGATAATGGTGTCAACAACGAGTTGTAAAATATTGGTATTTTAGGACTCCCTGCCCTAGCGCCGTGGATCGAGCAGATCCGGCCGCGCCGGCCTAGCGTGCTTCACTTTCTGGCCGAGGCAAACATCGTCCGCGTGCGCGCATCCCGTGTCCTCTCCCGGGCTTTTACGACTCCCTGGTTTGGATCAATGGCTGGTTGTGTCTGCTGCCGAGCTGCTTTGTGACACAAGGAGACAAGCACATGAATGTTTGAACACGACGAAGAAAAGAGCTGTGGACTGTCAGTGTCGCAATAACAGATACATGTACATGTGCGGTACGCTGTACATGTACTTGCTAGATCAAGTCCAATACAGTAGATATTGGTTATAACGTGCCCTTCTGATTTTTCACATTTTATCACTATAACCGGTATATCACTACAGGCGATTTTTAACTGCGCGCGTCATACATACACATTATACACGTGTGGGTACTCGATCGCGCTAATGTAGCGTACTGATACGTGATGGATGCTACTGCACCTTCTCCAGTCTAGAGTGAAGAACTTCTTGGCCCAAAGGCATCATCCAGGAAGCACCAGACCAGAATACCCTATGACAACACACATGTGGCTCCAACCAAGTCGAGACATCAATGCCTCACACTCATGTGTTGCTATCACTATAGACGATAATTTTTCTGCACAAAGAGGTGTTTTGAATGGTGCTTCTGTATCCTTATAGCCGATTTATCGCTATATACGATATATTGGTTTAATATAATGATAATTTGACTGGCTTTTTCTGGTTTTGCTTTTGATATTTTCATTTTGTATCAATATAGCCGGTTTATCACTATATCCGATGACTTTATAACCGATATCCACTGTACTTTGAGCAGAACGGATAGCTTTCACCAGCACCATCAATGCGTTGTTCAGGGCGTCATTTGCAGGAACCGTTACCAAGAGTACGTTAACACGAGCTAGCAAACGCAAAGCGTAGATAATCAGTAACTGACGCGGCTTGGCAGTCGCGGAAGGCAAACCATGGACGAGGCTGAACCAGGTCCCGATTCTGAGTCGAGTGGCGGAGGCCCTTGGCAACTAGTTTCATCTAAAAAGGAAAAACGCAAGGCGCGTAGAGATGAGTCACTGGCGCAACCAATGGCGGCTGCTCGAGGTGCCCCATCCCAGGCCCGTGATGAGGCGAGTAGAGGTGACGGGTACCTTGAAGTGCCGTTGCACAACGTCAGCAAATCCAATACCCATTCGTTTCGAACTCATTCAGTGATTGGACACTACTCCCAGGTTCGTAATGGTGATGTTTTCATGGATAAGCGCGAAGCTTGTCGCTGCAAGACGGTTCCCGACGACGGCTTAACATCGCTAGAATGGGATTTGAACAGAGGTTTTAAAGAGTTCGAATGGAGAAACAGAGACAACACGACAGCTGATGGCCTCAAACCCGTTCTGAAATGGATCTTGCACAAGCTGCGTAACCCTGGTGAAGACGAACTGAAACGGTACCCGAGGCCGAGTGCAGCGGAAGTCACCTTCGTCTTCAAACGAGCTGTGATGACTAGAATCCTAACTGCACCCTACGCAAAACGGGAGTCGACCGGTGGGTGGCGTCTTAGAGTGTGTCGCTTCCAGAATACCATCTATCTGTGCAATGATAAAATATTTGGTCGCTGGAGAGTTTACACAGAAGCAGATAAGATCAAGATCTACAGGGGCTCGGGCTTTGAAACGTACTTGACATCTCACATTCAGCCAGTGGATCCCAGCAGCTACAAGCTTGTTCGTACTGGCTGCAGAAGTGGATGGTGAATTGGATGGTCCATCACACGAATCACCACCTAGAAACTATGTGGAGTTGAAAACTTGCGACCGCAAGCATCAGCTAGGATGGAAGGAGTACTCGCGAAGTTTTCGTGCCCACCAACTGCTGAGAGCATGGGCGCAGTGCTATACTGTCGGTATTCCTAGAATCGTGTTTGGATTTCACGATAACCAAGGTATCGTGAGAAGTATCAGCACTTTCAAGACGCACGAACTGCCTGGCATGTGCAGAGACGTTTGGTCTGATGCGGTGTACCTGAACTTCGCAGACGACTTCGCCAAGTGGCTTGAGAGATGCATCGAGGAGACAGATCCTCTGCGAGAGATGTACGAAGTTACATTCGAGCCAGAACACTCTAAGATGCGGCTTCGCAGAGTTGAGATAAACGACCGTCGCCTGTCAATTCTCACTCCAGATTTCGTTGAGGAAATGAAGCTGCAGGTGGACGGTTCATGAAGGGCGGTTACCATTCGTCGAGACATAACATGGGGTAGAGGCACACGTTTTTGGAAACATATTACAGTTTTCTTGGCTCTCTTCACCCAGCTAGACTGATTGACCAGTATGGGTCTTGATCAGGGTGTAGTACATACGTATACCATTGTGCAACTCGACATAGCAAACTGTTGCGTTTTCTTTTTTGGAGATTGCTGTTGTTGTTGTTGTTGTATTACGTGTTCTGTTTCACATCAAGCAGGCAATATCTGCTCGACACGTGCTGACACCAGTAAAAGGTCGATGGGGAAGAGGAAAGATGGCGAAAAAGATCTACATCGAAATTGCAATTATGTATTCCTGATCACATCGTATGTTCGCTCTACAAGAGAGAGTGAGTGAGTGAGTGAGTGAGTGAGTGAGAGAGAGAGAGAGAGAGAGAGAGTGAGTGAGTGAGTGAGTGAGAGAGAGGGAGAGAATGAATGAATGCAGCGGTTGGCTGAGCTCGCCATGTTTCGTGAACAGTGAACTAATGCCGGACACAATTCGACCTTCCGAATCTGACACAACTGCCTTAAACGTACGGTTATTGAAACTGTTTTCCGTCTGGTCAGATCGACCAATTGTTGCCAGAGCATACCAGTATGATTTTGCATGCACGAACTGCAATGTATGTACTTGTACTTGTACGTGTATGTCTACCTGACCTGGCATGCTAAGTCGCCCAACGTCACTGTTTCAGCACCATTATGCATTTCTACTGCAATTTCTCCTTGAAATCGTCTTCTCATTTTCCAGAAATCCAGTACTGTATCTTGCTAGATCTACTTTGAAACTCTCTGCCCTCCCACTCTCTGTACTTCTTTAGTGCATTTCGAGTCTTTAACAACCAATCAATCTGAATATCTTCCATGTCAGTGATATAGTGGTTTAGTTATTATGGCAAATATTCTCCTAAGTTGTCATTAAGAACAAGATGGATCCCCCCTGGACGCCACCCTGCGTACGCGCCTGGAGCCACTGTGGTGTGGAAGGGGGCTGTGGTGTTGGAGGGAGCTGTGGTGTGGAAGGGAGCTTGGGTGTTGAAGGGAGCTGTGGTGTTCAAGGGAGCTGTGGTGTTGAAGGGAGCTGTGGTGTTGAAAGGAGCTGTGGTGTTGAAGGGAGCTGTGGTGTTGAAGGGAGCTGTGGTGTTGAAGAGAGCAGTGTTGTTGAAGGGAGCTGTGGTGTTGAAGGGAGCTGTGGTGTTGAAGGGAGCTGTGGTGTTGAAGGGAGCTGTGGTGTTGAAGGGAGCTGTGGTGTTGAAGGGAGCTGTGGTGTTGAAGGGAGCTGTGGTGTTGAAGGGAGCTGTGGTGTTGAAGTGAGCTGTGGTGTGGAAGGGAGCTGTGGTGTGGAAGGGAGCTGTGGTGTTGAAGGCAACTGTGGTGTTGAAGGGAGCTGTGGTGTTGAAGGGAGCTGTGGTGTTGAAGGGAGCTGTGGTGTTGAAGGGAGCTGTGGTGTGGAAGGGAGCTGTGGTGTTGAAGGGAGCTGTGGTGTTGAAGGGAACTGTGGTGTGGAAGGGAGCTGTGGTGTGGAAGGGAGCTGTGGTGGTGAAGAGAACTGTGGTGTGGAAGGGAGCTGTGGTGTTGAAGGGAGCTGTGGTGTTGAAGGGAGCTGTGGTGTTGAAGGGAGCTGTAGTGTTGAAGGGAACTGTGGTGTGGAAGGGAGCTGTGGTGTGGAAAGGAGCTGTGGTGTTGAAGAGAGCTGTGGTGTTGAAGAGAGCTGTGGTGTTGAAGGGAGCTGTGGTGTTGAAGGGAGCTGTGGTGTTGAAGGGAGCTGTGTTGTTGAAGGGAGCTGTGGTGTTGAAGGAAGCTGTGGTGTTGAAGGGAGCTGTGGTGTGGAAGGGAGCTGTGGTGTTGAAGGGAGCTGTGCTGCGCTGGTTCAAATACACTGTAGGGCGATCCGCAGACAGGTTCAGGCTGTCTCGGCATGTCATAATTAAGAATTTGTTTTACTATTGAACACTCACTGCATGATGAACTAAAATGAGGAGGAGAACTCGACACAATGGTACATATCCAGCAGGACGGAGTGGGTGGGACCTGTGAAGCTCAGCCGCGACCAAGGGTCTCGACATCACAGCTGCACATGTGCCATACAGGAAACAAAATGGGGAGTGGAAGGGCGGGGAGCACGAGTGCAAGAACTCTAAGGGTAGGACAGAGAGGAGGGAGGGGAGGAAACCAGGAAACTTGTTAGTTTGCGAGTTATTCCAAGATATGAGTGCAAACAAGTACGCAAACAAGTACAAAGATAGCAGTATCAAGATCATGATGCTGAGGCGAAAGTAGAGGCTGATTGCCGTGCAGTTTTGACGAAAGATTAGAGTGAGAATGGAGGAGAGTTACAGAGAGATAAGGACAGATAGATTGGGAATTTGATGAGAAGGGAGTGCTCCGAGAACATGAACAGGATCGTACTGGCAGTAGCCTGGGGGGCGATGTCCGTGGCCATTGACCAACCCGACCATTTCAGGTAGCGGTAGGTCAGAACATTGAACTGCTGCATCCCTTTGGCAGACGGTGCATCGCGGAGGAGAGTGGCTGGCAGTTCATTACAGGCTTTGATGAGGTACTCTGGGAAAGAGCGCAGCGCAACATTGCACGATCTGGCAGGTAGGATTGTCTGGAGTTGAGGCTCGTGCGCAAGGATGTCTGCCAAGCGGCGACGTGTGGCAGGCGCGATGGCGGGTGCGATGGCTCTGGTTGGGAGTGCCGCTGCAAGAGCTGGTGGACTTGTGATGTATTGGAGCCGGCCACACGGCGCCGCGGGGACAGAGTGTATGAAAATGTAACTTACTTTCCTGTATAAGATACTACAGTACAACTAGTAGGTGCAGTAAGTACAGTGTACAGTGTAGTGGCCTCAAGGTGTGCATTTTGTGCGTCTTATAATAACGCGTTCCAGACAAGACCTAGTGTTATCAGGCCATGGTCGACTTTCGAAGCTTGAACAAGTGGTTTCGATCGCTGCCAAACTCGCTTGACACTGAGGCGATACAATATGTTGACGTTTCGACGCAGTAAGCAACTAGATATTGAAACCGCGATCGGACTCAGTTTTGATGGACTCCCTACGTAGCACCAAGGTCCCCGTTCAGTCACTCACAACGCGAAGTCAGTGGCTAGAAACTGAGACAGATATTACCTGATCCTCACTCAAACTAACTCAAAGCAAAAACCTAACTACCATCATCATCGAGAAGACAAGTCTGTTCCAATCCACTAAAGAACTGAGCGTAAGTTAGATCTATACAGGGTACATGGGTACATGGGTATGGGGACAGCAGAACCGTAACTAACAATTGTGGATTATACAAGAAACCATAGGTTTTGATGTATAATCCTAATTGCATAAGGAGGTGAAGCGAAATGCACCACTGTAGTGGCCCCTTCGTTTTCTCTGCAAACCCGCTAGAAATACCAGATTTTTTAACGCCAAACACCATAACAACCACTGCCCTGGATAACCCCTGTGCCACTGCCTGCCTCCATTGGCCTTGTTTGAACTGCTCTGTAAATCCTGAGCACGCCCCAGTGGGGATGGGCCGGGAGGGACTACAGTGTTACATTTCGCTTCACCTCCTTATGCAATTAGGATTATACATCAAAACCTATGGTTTCTTGTATAATCCACAATTGCACTGCAGAGGCTCCGCTTCATGTAACACTGTAGCTATTTGTCGCAGTAACAAACCGCCCACAAGCAGCGTGAAGCGAAATGGTGACGAACAATACATCACCGCAGGCCAAGACCAGTGGAAAACAGGAATAAGTACCTGGCTAGAAAAACCACTATACATGTAGTGTCCAAGGTCAGAATACCATCCGAAATAGACCGAATGGGAGTACAGGCAAGAGAAGCCAAAAGAAAGGAAAAATGGGTTGACAACCCATCATGTCGTCATGCACGAGAACAAGACTAGATAAGAGTCCAGAAGTACATGTACAACGTGAGTACTTGCGAGTTCAAGTATTTGCAAAATCCAACTCATAGTCCAGGAACCGGACATAGCTAAGTCCGTCGAAGAACCGTGGCCGTGAACTGATCTGCCGCTGTCCGTGCAGGGCTCGCGTCCACTGGCAACAGATAGAAACGCCGAAAGGTAGATGCTGATGACCAATCGGCTTGGTGCAAGATATCCGCTAAGGATACCCCACCGGCATGCGCGGCCGATGTAGCAGCCCCACGCAACGAATGGGCTGAGAATATCGCTGTGTCCACTCCGGCCGCAGTCACACCATCCTTCATCCACCTGGCTATAGAGGACGATGTCACCGGCTTGAAAGGCTGCCGCAGGCTGAGGAAAATCTGCGGATGAGCAGTCTGACGGTGAGGAGCTGTGCGCCTGACATACTCCTGGAAGCAGCTTGATACGCACAAGTGTGGCGTGCTGTCGAAGACAGGCCACACCACGGTGGGAAGGGACGCATCCCCTCGGCAACCAGGCCGACGCTGCTTAGGCATGGAGGCATACGTCACACGGAGAGACCCATCACCCTCAGTAACATGGGAATGGAAATCCAAACGATGCAAATCAGAAGAGCGCTTGGCGCCAGTCACCGCCATGAGCAGAGCCAGCTTTATTGAAAGCAGGCGCAGAGAGAGGGTAGAATTGTCACCCAGACCACCCATCCAACCCAAGACATCGGAATCTTTCCAAGTATGGGAATACCGGGGTTGTGGAGGACGCTGTTGGAAGACGCCACGCATAAACCGAACCACCAGGGGATGTTGGCCAACTTGCGCACCATCTAAGCCTGGCAAAGTGGAGGACAGGGCAGAGCGATACACATTCAACGTGCGGTAACTTCGGCCCACGGCAAACATATCAGTTAGAAACTGCAATACTTGTGACACAGGCGGCTGAAAGGAATTAATCCGCCGTTCAGAACACCAACTGTGCCAAGCTGTCCATGCTGACGAATAGGCCGAGTTGGTGGAGTCCCGCCATGATCCCAGGATGAGGGCAATAGTGCCTGATGAAAGGCCTGCCGCCGCATAGGATCGGGAGAGATGAGCCAGCCGGCTAGTTGGAGATGACCGCCCAGCACCATGGGATGAGGTTGATCCAGCGGTGAGGTGAGGAGCGCTGGATGGCCCGGTAATAGAACTGGACATGCTACCAGAAGATGGAGCAGGAGCGGATACCATGGCTGCGCATCCCACACTGGTGCCACCAGCAACACTCTGCACCCCGGGGACTGGCGCACTTTGTGCAGAACCCTCGGCAAAGAGAGCAAAGGGTGGAAACGCATACAGGCATTGATCGGCCCATGATATGGCAAGAGCATCCACATCCAGTGCTCCGGGTTGAGGCCCCCAGGACACAAAGCTGTCCAACTGGGCATTGGTCCGTGACACAAACAGGTCGATCGCCGGCTGCACCTGGAAGTGTTGGCAAAGGCCCCGGAACATTACTGGATCGAGCATCCAGTCGCTCGAATCGACCCCCTGACGGGACGGGGCATCGGCCGGGTTCTCCGCCGACGGTATGTACTCGGCTTGAACTGTGATGCCACGTTCCAGACACCACTCCCACACCTGGCAGGCCAGCTGGGACAAGTGCGGGGCATGTGTGCCGCCCATCTTGTTGAGGTAAGCCTGGCAAGTGGTATTGTCCACAAACAGGCGAACATGAAGCGGACGGTCCAACGCCACCAGGTGGAAGGCCTGAAGTGCCAGAAACGCCGCTGTCAACTCGAGGGCATTGATGTGCATGGAACGCTCTGCCCGAGTCCACCGGCCGCCCACCTGTTGATCCCTGCACACTGCTCCCCAGTCATCGAGGGAGGCATCCGAGAACACCACCAGATTGCAGGGTGGGCGAACCAATGACTTCCCGTTCCAGTCGGACAGTCGCTCTTTCCACCACTGTAAATCCAGCCTGGCATCGGGTGTCCACTGGACGGTCGCCTCGTAAGACTGGGACTCGCGAAGAGCTAGGATCTTGAGCTCCTGCAGATGCCGGTAACGGAGCGGCGCTGTTAGCAGACCCGGAGAAAGGGATGTCAAGCGCCCCAACAGACAGGCTAACGTGCGAACAGTCACCCGTGGCTGCAGCAGAAGCTTGGTGCACTCCTGGCGAAGCTTCCGGATCTTCTCCGGAGGCACCCGCATCTCCATGGCACGAGAGTCCACTTCGAAGCCCAAGAATGAGATGTTCTGGGCAGGAGTCAACACCGACTTCTTGAAGTTGATGAGAAATCCCAGTTGATGTAACAACTGAATTGCCCGGCGCAAGTGCTCCAGTGCTTCCGCCGCCGACGATGCCATAATCAGCAGGTCGTCCAGATAGATAATCAAGCGCACGCCTTGGCTGCGCAGAATCGCCATCGGAACCTTCATGAGCTTGGTGAACACCCTTGGCGCGCTGCTCAGGCCGAAAGGCAAGCACTGAAATTGGAACAGCTGACCTGACCACCGAAATCGGAGCAGTCTCCTGAAATCGTGGTGGATTGGCACCACGAAATAAGCATCCTTCAGGTCCAATTTCACCAGCCAGTCGTCGGGCTGAAGGAGATCGGGCAGCAGCTTCAATCCTTCCATCTTGAAGTGCTCGTAGCGCACGAACCCGTTCAGCGCTTTCAAATTCACCACGGGACGTTCCTTGCCGGAATCCTTCTTTGGAATGGTGAAAATCTGGCTGACGAATTGATGAGCACACTCCTGCACTCGAGTGACGGCCCCTTTCAGCATCAATTCGTCCACTTCGAGCCGCACAGCGAGCGCTCTGTCCTCCTCCAGAGATAATTCCCTGGGCTCCGTGCTTTGTGCGGGATCGGCCACGAGATCCAGCTTCAGGCCCCGCACCGCATCCAAGACCCACGGGTCTGACGTGATTGCCGACCAGGCTTGCACAAAATGCCTCAAACGCCCAGCGACCGGAATTTGGGGGAGCGGGGGCACGAGCGGAGCGCGCGCTAGCTCGTTGTGGGGTGGACTTGGATGGCCGCGAAGATGTACGTTGAGCTGGGAACGCGAACCATCCACCGGCAGGGTCATCAATGACCCTGACCGCGCCCCCGAAAGGGCCGATTGCCTCCACGCCCGTTTTTTGAACTGGCAGTGGCGGAAAAATGACCCTCTCGCCTATGGTTGTCATGGCGGGGAAATGAGCGGTGGCCCCCACGACGCCCACCAGCACTTGCTGGGTAAAAATATGGCCCCTGAAGTTGGAAGGCCGACTATCCTTGTATGCCGGCTTCGGCTTGGACGAGCCAGACGAGCGGCGAAAAGCGTCAATTTCTTGAGTCCGCTTCTTGTATTGTCTGGTAAAGTCCTCGCCGAACAACAAGTTCCCAGACGGGGCCATTTCCCGGAGGAGGCTGGACGGGCACTTGTTGGGGAGCTGCCCCGTCAGTCTTTGCCGCCGCATGACCGAGATGCTATTAGCGGCATCACCCACCAAAGACACTGCGACCTGCAGGAGCTGCGTGATCTCCTTGGCTAGTCGCCCAGCATCCACTGCGGCCCAAGCCGCCGAAACGGGTGCAAACGCGGCACATACCCTAGTTTGCACTGCCGCCATGGCTTTATCGGTCTTCCGGCCAAAGCCCAGCGACGGGAGGTCGCGGACAAAATTATCCAGGCGAGGACACTGGGCCTCCTCCACCTCCGGAAATGGGCAGAGTTTTTTCAATTCTGCCTTCTGCTTGGAGGTGAGAGACCGCCGGGCATTAGCACGGAGGAATGCCGCAATATGCGCTGGTGGGTGCCAAGAGTCCTTTGCCCCTAAGCGCGACGGGTCAAATACCTCGTCTCCATGGTCACGGTCAGGTGAGGAGTCCGTCCCACTAGAGGAGAAATCCTCGCACGAGGAGCATGACCGACTACTAGATCCGGAGTCCGTGGATGAGGACCGGGAGCGTCTGCCCCGCGAGCGTCGACGACGAGGAGAGATGGAAACTCTCCGCCTAGCTCCCCCGGCCAAGGCCCGGGAGTGGACGACATCGCCGGGTCCCGACCCGGACTCACTCGACGAACGATCCCCAGTTCCGGTTCCCTCGCTCGTACAGAGGGAGCCCTATTATGGGGTTCCGGTGAAGCCGTGGGGGATCGGTCACGATACCCCAATTAGGCCCAAGCTCTGCGAGCGGGGCCTTATGCGGAAATCCCGTTGAGGGCGCATGCGCGGACTGCCCGCTCGCGGCCTGGCCTTTTCCAGTCCCCGACGGTGTTTTTGATGGGAAAATGGCGACCGAGAACGGGAACGACCGTGGCCGAACTCATTGTCGGAAACAAGGACGTTCAAACCTGGGGATTTGTCCCTAGCAAAACGTGCATGGCCACTGTAACCTACAGATTCGTCATCTGAGGCCCGGGGGCTCTCAGTGGCAACCCTGTGTGACTCAAGCCCTGAGGGTCTCGGAGGTGGTGTCTGCTGTGTGCCAATTTGTGAGCCGCCGGCAGTGGCGGAAGGACCTGTTTGTATACCGCCGGAGTGAGCGGGTGGACCATTTTGTATGCCGCTGGCAGAGGCGGATGGACCATTTTGTATTCCGCTGGTAGGGGCGGAGGGACCGACTTGTATTCCGCTGGTTGGGGCGGAGGGACCATTTTGTATCCCGCCGGTGGGGGCGGATGCAGCTTGTAAAGCCAAACGCACCTCAGGGTGAGCCAACAACGAAATAAAATCCGAAGGGCCCATCGTCGTGAAAGCTACGCTAAGGGAAACTGAATCACAAAAGGAAAAGACACGTCAAAGTCACCTACGAAGAGAGAGAAAAACTTGCAAACCACTCTTTACTTGCAGAGAAAACAAGGCCAATGGAGGCAGGCAGTGGCACAGGGGTTATCCAGGGCAGTGGTTGCTATGGTGTTTGGCGTTAAACAATTCTGGTATTTCTAGCGGGTTTGCAGAGAAAACGAAGGGGCCACTACAGTGTTACATGAAGCGGAGCCTCTGCAGTGCAATCCGCAAACGTGGCATATAATGAAATGCTGAATCATACATCGCCATCAGGGAGTCGTACTCAAAATTAGTTTGAGTACGACTCCCTGATCGCCATGCATGGAGGTATACTATTACTACACGCGACACACGCGTGGCAGAAGATGCTGAATCAAACAATAGACGTACGTGTAAGACATGCACGGTGTGGTACGTGGTGTGCTGTAAATGGGAGGTACTAGGTGGTGACTAGAGATTGCCCTACACACGTGTGTAGCACACAGCCTTTACCACAGAATGATACAGTGGTCCCTCTATAACCCGGCACCATTTGTGCCACGGAAATCTGCTGGATTAGGGAGGGTGCTGGATTAACAAATCGGATTTACTGCTGCAATGTGCATGAAGAGGACATTTTGGCTACTGAAAATTGTGCTGGTTTATCGAGGGTGCTGGTTTATAAAGTGCTGGATTAGAGAGGGACGACTGTAGTTGCAAAGCATCTCACTGTACACGCTCCACGCAGTCACGTATGATTATACCTCATGCACAGATATGATGTCTCTTTTGGAAGCGGAGCAACTAATACTTGCCTCAGACAGAACGCACTGGCTCGACGTTGTCGACAGATGCATGACCCTCATTTGATTTTTCATATGAGCTATATGCGTGCTGTATTATTATTACAGATATGACGGGTGTGGTTTGGATCAATGGCTGGTTGTGTCTGCTGCCGAGCTGCTTTGTGACACAAGGAGACAAGCACATGAATGTTTGAACACGACGAAGAAAAGAGCTGTGGACTGTCAGTGTCGCAATAACAGATACATGTACATGTGCGGTACGCTGTACATGTACTTGCTAGATCAAGTCCAATACTTTGAGCAGAACGGATAGCTTTCACCAGCACCATCAATGCGTTGTCCAGGGCGTCATTTGCAGGAACCGTTACCAAGAGTACGTTAACACGAGCTAGCAAACGCAAAGCGTAGATAATCAGTAACTGACGCGGCTTGGCAGTCGCGGAAGGCAAACCATGGCCGCTGGACCAGGTCCCGATTCTGAGTCGAGTGGCGGAGGCCCTTGGCATCTAGTTTTAAATAAAAAGGAAAAACGCAAGGCGCGTAGAGAGGAGTCACTGGTGCAACCAATGGCGGCTGCTCGAGGTGCCCTATCCCAGGCCCGTGATGAGGCGAGTGGAGGTGACGAGTACCTTGAAGTGCCGTCACCCGACCTCAGTATATCCAATACCCATTCGTTTCGAAATCATTCAGTGATTGGACACTACTCCCAGGTTCGTAATGGTGATGTGGTCATGGATAAGCGCGAAGCTTGTCGCTGCAAGACGGTTCCCGACGGTGGCTTAACATCGCTACGCTGGGATTTGAACATAGGTTTTAAAGAGTTCGAATGGAGAAACAGAGACAACACGACAGCTGATGGCATCAAACCCGTTCTGAAATGGATCTTGCACAAGATGCGTAACCCTGGTGAAGACGAACTGAAACAGTACCCGAGGCCGAATGCAGCGGAAGTCACCTTCGTCGTCAAACGAGCTGTGATGACTAGAATCCTAACTGCACCCTACCCAACACGGGAGTCGACCGGTGGGTGGCGTCTTAGAGTGTGTCGCTTCCAGAATACCATCTATCTGTGCAATGATAAAACATTTGGTCCCTGGAGAAATTTGACACCAGCACAAAAGGCCAAGATCTACAGGCGCTATGGCTTTGAAAGGCACTTGACATCTCACATTCAGCCAGTGGATCCCAGCAGCTACAAGCACAGTGAAGCTGCAGGATATGTAACTGTCGTGTTAACTCAGCTAGTAACAGAGCAGTCAGAGGAGAGCAAGGGGACAAAGCCGAGTGCTTCAAAGGCTCGCTTGTTCGTACTAGCTGCAGAAGTGGATGGTGAATTGGATGGACAAGAATCACCACCTAGAAACTATGTGGAGTTGAAAACTTGCGACCACAAGCATCAGCTAAGATCGAAGAAGTACTCGCGGTGGTTTCTTGCCGACAAACTGCTGAGAGCATGGGCGCAGTGCTATACTGTCGGTATTCCTAGAATCGAGTTTGGATTTCACGATGACCAAGGTATCTTGACAAGTATCAGCACTCTCAAGACGCACGATCTGCCTGACATGTGCAGAGACGTTTGGTCTGAAGCGAAGTGCCTGAACTTCGCAGACGACTTCACCAAGTGGCTTGAGAGATACATCCAGGAGACAAATCCTCTGCGAGAGATGTACGAAGTTACATTCGAGCCAGAATTCTCTAGGATGCGGCTTTGCAGAGTTGAGATAAACGACCTTCGCCCGTCGATTCTCACTCAAGATTTCGTGGACGGAATGAAGCAGTAGGTGGACGGTTCATGAAGGGCGGTTACCATTCGTCGAGACATAACATGGGGTAGAGGCACACGTTTTTGGAAACATATTGCAGTTTTCTTGGCTCTCTTCACCCAGCTAGACTGATTGACCAGTATGGGTCTTGATCAGGGTGTAGTACATACGTATACCATTGTGCAACTCGACATAGCAAACTGTTGCGTTTTCTTTTTTGGAGATTGCTGTTGTTGTTGTTGTATTACGTGTTCTGTTTCACATCAAGTAGGCAATATCTGCCCGACACGTGCTAACATCAGTAAGAGTGCGATGGGGAAGAGGAAAGATGGCGAAAAAGATCTACATCAAAATTGCAATTATTTATTCCTGATCACATCGTATGTTCGCTCTACGAGAGAGAGAGAGAGAGAGAGAGAGAGAGAGAGAGAGAGAGAGAGAGAGAGAGAGAGAGAGAGAGAGAGAGAGAGAGAGAGAGAGAGAGAGAGAGAGAGAGAGAGAGAGAGAGAGAGAGAGAGAGAGAGAGAGAGAGAGAGAGAGAGAGAGAGAGAGAGAGAGAGAGAGAGAGAGAGAGAGAGAGAGAGAGAGAGAGAGAGAGAGAGAGAGAGAGAGAGAGAGTGAGAGAGTGAGTGAGAGAGAGTGAGTGAGTGAGAGAGAGTGAGAGAGAAAAAGAGTGAGAGAGAGTGAGTGATTGAGAGAGAAAAAGAGTGGGTGGGAGAGAGAGAGAGAGAGAATGAATGAATGAATGAATGAATGCAGCGGTTGGCTGAGCTCGCCATGTTTCGTGAACAGTGAAGTAATGCCGGACACAATTCGACCTTCCGAATCTGACACAACTGCCTTAAACGTACGGTTATTGAAACTGTTTTCCGTCTGGTCAGATCGACCATTTGTTGCCAGAGCATACCAGTATGATTTTGCATGCACGAACTGCAATGTATGTACTTGTACTTGTACATGTATGTCTACCTGACCTGGCATGCTAAGTCGCCCAACGTCACTGTTTCAGCACCATTTTGCATTTCTACTGCAATTACTCCTTGAAATCGTCTTCCCAGAAATCCAACACTGTATCTTACTAGATCTACTTTGTATCTCTGCCCTCTCACTCTCTGTGCTTCTTTAGTGCCGGATTTGGAGGCTTTAACAAGTGTCAACCAATCAATCTGAATATCTTCCATGTCAATGATATAGTTATTATGGCAAATATTCTCCTAAGTTGTCATTAAGAACAAGATGGACCCCCCCCCCCCTGGACGCCACCCTGCGTACGCGCCTGGAGCCACTGTGGTGTGGAAGGGAGCTGTGGTGTTGGAGGGAGTTGTGGTGTGGAAGGGAGCTTTGGTGTTGAAGGGAGCTGTGGTGTTGAAGGGAGCTGTGTTGCGCTGGTTCAAATACAATGTAGGGCGATCCGCAGACAGGTTCAGGCTGTCTAGGCATGTCATTAAGATTTTTTTACTATTGAACACTCACTGCATGATGAACAAAAATGAGAAGGAGAACTCGACATAATGGTACATATCCAGCATAACGGAGTGGGTGGGGCCTGTGAAACTCGGCCGACCAAGGGTCTCGGCATCACAGCTGCACATGTGCACCAAAAGGAAACAAAATGGGGAGTGGAAGGGCGGGGAGCACGAGTGCAAGAACTCTAAGGGTAGGGGAAGAGAGGAGGGAGGGGAGGAAACCAGGACACTTGTTAGTTTGCGAGTTATTCCAAGATATTAGTGCAAACAAGAACGCAAACAAGTACAAAGATAGCAGTATCAAGATCATGATGGTGAGGCGAAAGTAGAGGCTGATTGCCGTGCAGTTTGGACGTAAGATTAGAGTGAGAATGGAGGAGAGTTAGAGAGAGATAAAGACAGATGGATTGGGAGTTTGATGAGAAGGGAGTGCTCCGAGAACATGAACAGGGTCGTACTGGCAGTAGCCTAGGGGGCGATGTCCGTGGCCAATGACCAACCCGACCGTTTCGGGTAGCGGTAGGTCAGAACCTTGAACTGCTGCATCCCTTTGGCAGACCGTGCATCGCGGAGGAGAGTGGCTGGCAGTTCATTCCATGATCCAGGCTTCAATGAGGTACTCCGGGAAAGAGCGCAGCGCAACATTGCACGATCTGGCAGGTAGGGCTGTCTGGAGTTGAAGCTCGTGCGCAAGGTTGGCTTCCGAGCGGCGACGTGTGGCAGGCGCGATGGCGGGTGCGATGGCTCTGGCTGGGCGTGTCGCTGCAAGAGCTGGTGGGCTTGTGATGTAATGGAGCTTGTACAGAGTTGTGAGGCCGGCCACACGGCGCCGCGCGCAGGGACAGAGTGTATGAAAATGTAACTTACTTTCCTGTATAAGATACTACAGTACAACTAGTAGGTGCAGTAAGTACAGTGTACAGTGTAGTGGCCTCGGGGTGTGCATTTTGTGCGTCTTATAATAACGCGTTCCAGACAAGACCTAGTGTTATCTGGCCCATGGTTGACTTTCGAAGCTTGAACAAGTTGTTTCGATCGCTGCCAAACTCTCTTGACACTGAGGTGATACAACATGTCGACGTGCAAGCAACTAGATATTAACGGGTGTGGTTCGGATCAACGGCTGGTTGTGTCTGCTGCTGAGCTACTTTTTGAAACAAGGAGACAAGCACATGAATGTTTGAACACGACGAAGAAAAGAGCTGTGGAGTCAGTATCGCAATAACAGATACATGTGCAGTACGCTGTACATGTACTTGCCAGATCAAGTCCAATACTTTGAGCAGCACGGATAGCTTGCACCAGCACCATCGATGCGTTGTCCAGGGCGTCATTTGCAGGAACCGTTACCTAGAGTACGTTAACACGAGCTAGCGAACGCAAAGCGTAGATAATCAGTAACTGACGCAGCTTGGCAGTCGCGGATGGCAAACCATTAACCATGCCAGTTAAACCAGGACCCGATTCTGAGTTGAGTGACGGAGGCGGTTGGCAAGTAGTTTTAACTAAAAAGCAAAAAAAGCAAAAACGCAAGGCGGGTAGAGATGAGTCACTGGTGCAACCAATGGCGGCTGCTCGAGGTGCCCCATCTCAGGCCCGTGATGAGGCGAGTGGAGGTGACGAGTACCTTGAAGTGCCGTTGGACAACCTCAGCAGATCCAATACCCATTCGTTTCGAAATCATTCAGTGATTGGACACTACTCCCAGGTTCGTAATGGTGATGTGTTCATGGATAAGCGCGAAGCTTGTCGCTGCAAGACGGTTCCCGACGACCGCTTAACATCGCCACGCTGGGATTTGAACAGAGGTTTTGAAGAGTTCGAATGGAGAGACAGACGCAACACGAAAGCTGATGGCCTCAAGCCTGTTCTGAAATGGATCTTGCACAAGCTGGATAACCCTGGTGAAGACGCAATGAAACGGTACCCGAGGCCGAGTGCAGAGGAAGTCACCTTCGTCGTCAAACGAGCTGTGATGACTAGAATCCTAACTGCACCCTACCCAACACGGGAGTCGACCGGTGGGTGGCGTCTTAGAGTGTGTCGCTTCCAGAATACCATCTATCTGTGTAATGATAAAACATTTGGTCGCTGGAGAGTTTGGACACCAGCACAAAAGGCCAAGATCTACAGGGGCTCGGGCTTTGAAAGGTACTTGACATCTCACATTCAGCCAGTGGATCCCAGCAGCTACAAGCACAGTGAAGCTACCTCTCACTGGAGATTTGGTGCGTCCATGGAGCTATGAAGCCGAGACCTCTGGTCGGCGGAGCTTAATGGGCCCCACCACCACACTCCATCATTCACCCCAGTGTCTGGAGATATGTGGATTTTGTAGAAAAAAAATAGAAAAAAAAAGCTGCAGGATATGTAACTGTCGTGTTAACTCAGCTAGTAACAGAGCAGTCAGAGGAGAGCAAGGGGACAAAGCCGAGTGCTTCAAAGGCTCGCTTGTTCGTACTGGCTGCAGAAGTGGATGGTGAATTGGATGGACACGAATCACCACCTAGAAACTATGTGGAGTTGAAAACTTGCAACGACGAGAATCAGCTAGGATCGAAGAAGTACTCGCGGTGGTTTCTTGCCGACAAACTGCTGAGTACATGGGCGCAGTGCTATACTGTCGGTATTCCTAGAATCGTGTTTGGATTTCACGATGACAAAGGTATCCTGACAAGTACCAACACTTTCGAGACGCACGAACTGCCTGGCATGTGCAAAGGCGTTTGGTCTGAAGCGACGTGCCTGAACTTCGCAGACGACTTCACCAAGTGGCTTGAGAAATGGATCAAGGAGACAGATCCTCTGCGAGAGATGTACGAAGTTACATTCGAGCCAAAATTCTCTAGGATGCGGCTTTGCAGAGTTGAGATAAACAACGATCACCCGTCGATTCTCACTCAAGATTTCGTGGCTGGGATGATGAAGCAGCAGGTGGACTCTACAAGAGAGAGAGAGTGAGTGAGAGAGAGAGTGAGTGAGCGAGTGAGTGAGTGAGAGAGAGAGAGAGAGTGAGTGGGAGAGAGAGAGAGAGAATGAATGAATGAATGCAGCGGTTGGCTGAGCTCGCCATGTTTCGTGAACAGTGAACTAATGCCGGACACAATTCGACCTTCCGAATCTGACACAACTGCCTTAAGCGTACGGTTATTCAAACTTTTTTCCCGTCTGGTCAGATCGACCAATTGTTGCCAGAGCATACCAGTATGATTTTTCATGCACGAACTGCAATGTATGTACTTGTACGTGTATGTCTACCTGACCTGGCCTGGCATGCTAAGTCGCCCAACGTCACTGTTTCAGCACCGTTATGCATTTCTACTGCAATTTCTCCTTGAAATCGTCTTCTCATTTTCCAGAAATCCAGTACTGTATCTTGCTAGATCTACTTTGTATCTCTGCCCTCTCACTCTCTGTGCTTCTTTAGTGATTTGGAGTCTTTATTAACCAATCAATCTGAATATCTTCCATGTCAATGATATAGTGATATAGTTATTGTGCCAAATCTTCTCCTAAGTTGTCATTAAGAACAAGATGGATCCCCCCTGGACGCCACCCTGCTTACGCGCCTGGAGCCACTGTGGTGTTGGAGGGGGCCGTGGTGTTAGAGGGAGCTGTGGTGTGGAAGGGAGCTGTGGTGTTGAAGGGAGCTGTGGTGTGGAAGGGAGCTGTGGTGTTGAAGGGAGCTGTGGTGTGGAAGGGAGCTGTGGTATTGAAGGGAGCTGTGGTGTTGAAGGGAGCTGTGGTGTTGAAGGGAGCTGTGGTGTTGAAGGGAGCTGTGGTGTTGAAGGGAGCTGTTTTGTTGAAGGGAGCTGTGGTGTTGAAGGGAGCTGTGGTGTTGAAGGGAGCTGTGGTGTGGAAGGGGGCTGTGGTGTTGAAGGGAACTGTGGTGTGGAAGGGAGCTGTGGTGTGGAAGGGAGCTGTGGTGTTGAAGGGAGCTGTGGTGTTGAAGGGAGCTGTGGTGTTGAAGGGAGCTGTGGTGTTGAAGGGAGCTGTGTTGCGCTGATTCAAATACACTGTAGGGCGATCCGCAGACAGATTCAGGCTGTCTCGGCATGTCATAATAATTATTAAGATTTTTTCACTATTGAACACTCGCTGCATGATGAACTAAAATGAGGAGGAGAACTCGACACAATGGTACATATCCAGCAGGACGGAGTGGGTGGGACCTGTGAAGCTCAGCCGACCAAGGGTCTCGGCATCACAGCTGCACATGTGCACCAAAGGAAACAAAATGGGGAGTGGAAGGGCGGGGAGCACGAGTGCAAGAACTCTAAGGGTAGGGAAAGAGAGGAGGGAGGGGAGGAAACCAGGAAACTTGTTAGTTTGCGAGTTATTCCAAGATATGAGTGCAAACAAGTACGCAAACAAGTACAACTATAGCCGTATCAGGGATCATGATGCTGAGGCGAAAGTAGAGGCTGATTGCCGTGCAGTTTTGACGAAAGATTAGAGTGAGAATGGAGGAGAGTTAGAGAGAGATAAAGACAAATGGATTGGGAGTTTGATGAGAAGGGAGTGCTCCGAGAACATGAACAGGGTCGTACTGGCAGTAGCCTAGGGGGCGATGTCCGTGGCCAATGACCAACCCGACCGTTTCAGGTAGCGGTAGGTCAGAACCTTGAACTGCTGCATCCCTTTGGCAGACGGTGCATCGCGGAGGAGAGTGGCTGACAGTTCATTTCAGGCTTCGATGAGGTACTCCGGGAAAGAGCGCAGCGCAACATTGCACGATCTGGCAGGTAGGGCTGTCTGGAGTTGAAGCTCGTGCGCAAGGTTGGCTGCCGAGCGGCGACATGTGGCAGGCGCGATGGCGGGTGCGATGGCTCTGGCTGGACGTGTCGCTGAAAGAGCTGGTGGGCTTGTAATGTAATGGAGCTTGTACAGAGTTGTGAGGCCGGCCACACGGCGCCGCAGAGACAGAGTGTATGAAAATGTAACTTACTTACCTGTATAAAGCCTAAAGGTACTACAGTACAACTAGTACATGCAGTAAGTGCAGTGTACAGTGTAGTGGCCTCAGGGTGTGCATGTTGTGCGTCTTATCATAACGCGTTCCAGACATGACAAGACTTAGTGTTATCAGGCCATGGTCGACTTTGGAAGCTTGAACAAGTGGTTTCGATCGCTGCCAAACTCTCTTGACACGGAGACAATACAACATGTCCACGTTTCGACGCAGTGCATGCAACTAGATATGACGGGTGTGGTTTGGATCAACGGCTGGTTGTGTCTGCTGCCGAGCTGCTTTGTGACACAAGGAGACAAGCACATTAATGTTTGAGCACGACGAAGAAAAGAGCTGTGGAGTCAGTATCGCAATAACAGATACATGTGCGGTACGCTGTACAATCATGTACATGCTAGATCAAGTCCAATACTTTGAGCAGCACGGATAGCTTTCTCCAGCACCATCAATGCGTTGTCCAGGTCGTCATTTGCAGAAACCGTTACCAAGAGTACGTTCTCCCGAGCTAGCAAACGCTAAGCGTAGATAATCAGTAACTGACGCAGCTTGGCAGTCGCGGAGGGCAAACAATGGCCGCTGAAGCCGGTTGGCAAACGCTAAAATCGAGAAAATCCAAAGATTTGTCAGTTCTGGCGTGCCTTGAAGTTGCAGTGCCGCTACCCGCCGTCAAGAGATACGATGGGCATTCGTTTGGAACCCGTTCAGTGCTTGGACACTACTCTCAAGATGATGATTGTGCTGTGCACATGGACGATCGAGAGGCTTGCGAGATGGCTTATAAAGACTGCCGCGAGTTCGAAAAACTAAAAGACAAGGATTTGAAGGGAGATCTTACAGAGTTTAAATGGAGAGTCGAAGAGACGGAAGCTGATGGTCTCAAGCCCCTACTGAAATGGATCTTGCACAAGATGCGCAGTGAAGATGTAGAAGTGAAAAAGTACATGAGGCGGAGGGCAGGAGAAGTCACCTTCGTCTTCAAACGATCAGTGATGACTAGAATCCTCAATGCACCATACGACCAACACTCGGAGTTGGACAAGTGGAAGCTTAAAGTGTGCCGCTTCCAGAACATCATATATGTGTGCAATGACAGAGAGGAAGGCTGGGAAGATTATTCCGACGATTATAAAGAACGTCGATACTGGGCAGCTAAATTTGAATCACTAATGACACGCCCCATTAACAAGGATGGAAAGAAACTCAACGATTGTGCGGGATACGCTATTGTTGTTGGAACTCAGATCAAGATTGACAAGAAGACCAAGAGCGACTCCAAGGACCCCCCCAAGATATCCTTCATACTTTCCGCAGAAGTAGACGCTGAACAGAATGGAGCACATACAAAAAATGCAACAGGCGGATTACCACCAGCTACAAGTGACTGTATCGAGCTGAAAACTGCCTATGTGGATCTTAAGGGTGAGAGGGAGAAGAACTTTCGTAGCCACACACTGCGGAAGACATGGTCGCAGTGCTGGAGCGTTGGTACACCAAGTATTGTGTATGGATTTCTCAACGAGAAAGGTATTCTGCAAGAAACCAAGACTTTCAGGACGGACGATCTGCCTAAACTGCCCCTCAAACACTGGTCTGATGCGGGGTGCCTTAACTTTGTAGACGACTTCACCATGTGGCTTGTTGAAGAGGTCAAGGAGGAGCTGCGAGAGTACACAGTCACATATGAGCCAAGAGGCTGCGAGAAAGAGACGCCTAGGACCAGCGGTAAGATGCTGCTTCGCACAGTTGGCAAAATCCCGTCGATTCTCACGCGAGAGTTTGTGAAGGAGATGGAGCGTTATCGTGCACGCTCATGATCCCATTCATCGTGCCATGATAGCACACACTGGTGCTAGTGAACTGACTCTCCATCATTGGCCATGGCTCTCCTCTATGCTACCATCTCTTCAATACATAAACCTGAGCCCTACTTTCCGCTGTGTATGTCTTGTGTACTGCGCTCTGTTCATCACAGGCATTGAGCACTATAGCAGGTTAAGGCGCACTGCCTCTATTGATCCTGTGTCGTCTTAGTTTTCTGTAGTCGGTCTTTTCATTCTCTCTGTTTTGTACATTTATTTCACGCGAATGTTGTCTCCCCACTTTTCTTCCATTTATTTTCTCGCACTGAGCCGTGTGTCGTCTACTGCGTTCGTGTACCGGTATGTGCTTACTTCACCCATTAATCGCTATGCTCGCAACGTAATTCTTCTTTTAAAAGATTGTGTTGCTCTTATATTTCTCGCTTTATACGTATCTATGTAGTTGTCCATTTGCCATTGTATCCATTAGTGCACCGAACACTTCCGGAGGAGTGTTTTTACGACTGCACTGGTTCACAAAATTTCAAAGCGCCCGGAGTGGTTGCAAGAGGCCCGCCGCCAGTGACTCCCGGCTAGGCACCGGCGGATTATGCCGGCATAATTATTGGCATAATTTGGTGGTTGAAAATTTGGAGCATAATTTGGCATCCTCTCGGAGGTAGGAGCATAACTGCATGACTGTGCCACAGTTCTAGTATGTAGGCTACACAATTGTGTACAATGCACCTGATCAGTGCTGGTGGTCTGCACTGTAAAGGGTTCGGAGGTCATGCAGATAGTGTTTTCAATGAAAAGCAGGGTAGAAATCATGGCAATACATTATTGTATGTTCGAACTCGTCTTTCTCAAAGTTCGTCCTCACACTGATACAGTACATGTAGCAGAAGATGCGAGTGAGTCAGCCTTTTATCAGATATACTGGGGCGGACGAGATAGTGACGGGTAGTCCGCAAAACCCCACGTACATGTGTCGTATCCATACGATTGGCACGTGCCTTTTAGGCCTCTACGGGACAAGTATGCCATATTTAGTTGTTTTATTATTTATCTATCTCCCGTAAACGGGTTCATAATCGTCTTTATTTTATATTTCCCCACATGGCTCCCGCTCTTTATGCAACAGTTCGTACGCATATTTATTACGGTGATACGCTATTGCATGCGGGACCAGCAATCTCGTGGCCATGGATTTCCATGGCCACAACTAGATCATATTGCCTTCTCCTTGCTTTTCTCTCTCTCTCTTGCTTTCCACCTTCAGGCGGAAGTTTCGGCTTCCGTCTCTCTTGCCTTGTGCTTTCAAGATCGGCTCTTGAACTAAGTATCAGTTAGCTCCTTTCAAGATGTGAGTCAACCTGAGCTGAACGCTGGTGTGAGTGTAAGGGGGCGTTCGTTTTTGATCTACAGGTTTGGGTAGAAACTACTTCTTTCGGTAGAGGTGTTCGTTTTTTGAAAAAAAATTCTACTCAAAAGGGTAGATTCTACTTTCCTCTACCGGCTCTACCGGGAAAAAGCTGGTAGAATCCGGTAGAAGTTGGTAGAGCTACGGGATTTCCAGCAAGATCAAGGATTTGTACACAACTCCATAAAAAAAAGAAACATTTCACGTACACATCGTGTAAACTACTAGATCTGGTAGAACAGCGTTCGTACACTTGCCTCTACCATCTACCTCTATCGGTAGAGTGACTCTACTCTACTCTACCAGGTAGCTAAAAACGAACGCAGTCAACGTGTCTGTATATGCCTGAGTGTGTGTGTGAGAATATGTCTAGGTATGTGTGCGTGCGTGCGTAAGAGTAATTCTGTTGGTGGACTCTCTCCAAGTGGCCACCACTGCACGGCCTGGTAATGTGAAGGTTTATTAGTAAGTTAGTTCATGTCGACGACCGCAGCCTTGGGGTCTAACCCCGGGCCGTCCGGATACGACACATGTACATGTACAATGTAGATCTACATTATGCATGTTACGACTGAGTCATGACCTCTGGATTGTAGCAGCTACGGCTGTGCAGGCCATGGGTATTGCTCTAATAATTAAAAATATTGAGGTACAGTAGATGTTTGGTCATGATGGAAGGAGAGGTGGAGCTACGGGAGAGATGAGCTGATTATTCGCAGGGTGAGGGTGATATCGGTTGGACGAGTATGACGATTACGAAGACAATTGAACATGATCATTTTCAAAGGTAACTCAAACTAATTTGGCAATGAAAAAATCCTTTTACAAAAGAAGTGAACTAATGAAAAGAAGAAGTAATATTTTCTCTTTTTCATGTTGATCTCTAGCATGCATGGACACCTTGGTATGGGGATACTCATGTAACATTGTGCTGTACTTATGCCCACTTACAAGTACGAAAAAGGCACAATTTTCCGAAATTTGAGGCTCCATAAGTACAACAAAGTGAATATGTATCCCAGCATGCCAAAGCATAATAATATTATTATTATTATTATGTATTCATATTTTACTAGGGCAGTCCCCACAGACCTATGGTCTTCTTACAGGGTGCCCTAGCCACATGAAGATAGCGGAGCGAAATGCAGCAGGTAGGGATATGGTGCGAATCGCGGCAGGGAGGGAGTTCCATCGGTCAGCTCCAAGATAAGATACAGAGTGATAGCGAAAATACAATCTGGCATGGGGCAGTACCAGGCCGAGCGATTCCTGAGAACATATGAGGATTTTGCGAGCATAACGCGAGAATCCATGAAAGCATAATTCCATTATTTCGCGAGCATAATCCGCCGGAGCCTACTGGAGAAGAAATCAGAAAAATGCAGGTGTAAAATAAAGAGTCATACTCGTACTGTGCAGCTGAATTAGGCCTCGACCAAATGTGCTTGCGCTTATTTCCGCATATTTTGTGAGACAGTTCATACTATGGCATATTGAGCGACAAAGGGAATATTGGAATGAAGCCAGCATAATATTCTGAAGATAATGAGAAACGTGGCGTACTGTCCGCAAACTAGGCTCCCTCCTGGGTGACGCCGAAGATGCTGCTCGGAGGCGTCAACTGGCCGCCGCCGCCTTCAACTCACTCCTCAAGATCTGGACCCGGAGGCGCCAGATCAGTGAAGGTCTTCGGCTGAGGCTCTACAACGCCTACGTCATCCCAGTCCTTACCTACAACTGCGGCACTTGGGGCCTATCGATGTCGGAGCTCGCGCGAATGGATTCGTTCCACAGGACCCAGCTAAGGAGCATCATCGACATGCGGTACCCTAAACGCAATGACACTCTGTATAAGCGCTGCGGAGCTGTCCCCATCAGCGAGATGATCACAAGGCAGCGCTACAGTCTCGCTGGCCATATCTTTCGTTTGGCCCCAACTGCTCCTCCACAGTTGGCAGTGGATATGTATCTTCGCCTGGCCAACGACGAGGGCACTGAACGCTTCAGGGGTCGACCTCGGACGACTTTGGTAACGGTCTTGCAGACGGAACTGTTATCATGGCATGGACTTACCCTCCACCAGCCGCTAGATGTTGACGCAGTCCGCACAATGGCAGCGGACCGACAGGCATGGCGTGGAGCCCGCCCCACCTAACAGGACTGACCAGACATGTTGTATGCATATTCTATTTTATTTTATACTTTGGATGAAGTTCTCCATTAGTCATATTTGTGTTGTTGCTAACGGCTTTTGTTGACGTCACTTCTGTCATTTCATTGTATCGTATTACTCTTCAGACATCAATCCTGAATGGCATAAGCGAAAGTGGCACCCCCGCCACCTACGCGGACATGCTTTTTAAAATAAATAATAATATAAGATAATGAGGACAAAACATTCATATTATGGACAAAATGCGTTCAGAAATGCCTTTGATGGATGAATTTGGAATGGTTGAGGCGTTTGCTACATTTCCACATGGATGAACACTATCGCTACGGTTGCTGGGGACACACTCCAGCCATACTATTCCGCGTGTGTTTTGATTTGCACCATAAGCATGATAGCCGTTAAGCCAACGAATATTCCAAGTTAACAATTGGTTCTCCGAAACACGGAATACCCGGAACTCATTCAGTCTCCCACGAGCTGCCTCCACCCTATTCACTAGATCCCCGATCTTTGCTGGCTACGTGTTTTGGGCAACATTACCAACGCAGGCCAAGACCAGCACGTCGATGGATAACTTTGTTGCTAAAATCATTGCTCAAGTGTAGGTTTCATGTATTTGCATGACATCCTGCTGGTTTGTCTCCTCCTTTGCCTTCTTTGCCCTTTATTTGTATTCTTTTATCTGTTTTACTGCTGTGGTTGGCTTTCATCCTTGTCTCAGTTTTACTGGCCGTCATCATGATGTGCCATGAGGTAATGATATACAAAAAAATACAAATGCAAATTCCATTGTTGTCATGGTATGAGTGTGCTCACTATATTTCTTTCGATATTAGGTTTCTTGTCTCCGTGCCAACATTTTCACTTTTTTACTTTCACTCTGTGAATAATGCCTTATCCCAAACAGCAGATATTAGGCAAATTCGTGAGAGGCGATTACGGGTCGAGATCCCTTCCATTTGCGGAAAGCCTGAAAACACGTGATCCGAAGTTATTTTGCCACTCTACAGCCTTCGCTTGTGCTGGCTTCAGGACATGGAAGGTCTTTTGCATGCCGAGCCCGTCCACCCTGTTTATCTCAATACAGCATTGCACATACGTGTCATGCTCATCATCAGGCACCACCAGTATCTGTAACCAGGTAGACTGGAGCTTCTCGTCGTAGTGTTTCCAGCTGAGGATACTCTCTTTGGATCTTCGCCTTGACGGAGTGACGATATACCGGGTTACATCACTACTAGTCTGAGCAGTCAGCTTTCCAGTCGAGTATCCTAGCACAGCGTCGACGCTCCGGCCAATTCCACTTACTTGATACACGGAGTCAGCCGGGAGAACGACGATGAGGCGATGCTTCTCCTCACGGCTAACCTCACTGCTTCCCTCTCTGTGTCTCACTATCTCTCTCCCCATTTCTCTCTCTCTATCTCCCTCTCGCTCGCTCTCTCTCTCTCTCTCTCTCTCTCTCTCTCTCTCTCTCTCTCTCTCTCTCTCTCCCCATAGCTCTCTCCCCGTAGCTCTCTCCCCTTTGAATTTCGCTTCCATAGAATTGGGCACCATTGCCCGCTTGGCCTTGCGAAGTAAAATAAAAATCAACAACAACAACAACAACAACGACAGCGCGCTAGCAAGGTACGCATCGAACAAGGGCATAGCTTCCTAAGCTGCTCGCTGGTTTGTTTTTTTGTTTGTTACTTTATTTGAATTCACTAAAACCAAACGGACAGAGCTGTCCAGTGACAAGGGAGCGAATGATGAGCGTCATAATCACTATGCATTAAAACATCTCAGGGCAAAATGAGACAGACAATAAGGGGGGTTTGCACAACACTAGTACATAAAGGGAAGTACGAGAACAAAGGCGAGGCAGAAGACGAAGCAAGAAAGCAATCAAGGCCAGAGATGTTTTGTCCACCGAAAACAGAGAGGGAGCGAGAGAGAGAGAGAGAGAGAGAGAGAGAGAGAGAGAGAGAGAGAGAGAGAGAGAGAGAGAGAGAGAGAGAGAGAGAGAGAGAGAGAGAGAGAGAGAGAGAGAGAGAGAGAGAGAGAGAGAGAGAGAGAGAGAGAGAGAGAGAGAGAGAGAGAGAGAGAGAGAGAGACAGAGAGAGAGACAGAGAGACAGAGAGAGAGAGAGACAGAGAGAGAGAGAGACAGAGAGAGAGAGACAGAGAGAGAGAGAGAAAGAGAGAGAGAACGAGAGAGAGAGAGAGAGAGAGAGAGAGAGAGAGAGAGAGAGAGAGAGAGAGAGAGAGAGAGAGAGAGAGAGAGAGAGAGAGAGAGAGAGACTAACAAATGAGGGCTGAGACCTCTACAACAGGGTTTTACGTCTGAAAACAACCACACGAATTAACAAGCAGGTTGTTAGAGAAACAGGGAGAGAGACGGGCAGGCAGGCCAATAGACAGGCATATAATGAAAATATGGCGATAGTTATCCGTCTGACCTCAAAGGTTCATGCTGTGTGGAACAGCAGCAGTGCGAAATTGGGCCGGGTGTGGTATGGCCCGTTCCTCGCTGGGCAACGCATTCCAGAGCCTAGCCCCTTGGAACGCGAGACGACCCTTACCCAGCTCAGTGCGGGTTGGCGGTGGTCTTAGACCCAAAGATAATTGGAGCCGAGTAGGAGCGCCACTGGTTGGTAGCAACAGCACTTGCAGTGTAGGGCTAGCACGGGAGTAGCGGCAGCGCCAAACCAGGAAGATGAGCTTCTGGATGAAGATCTCCCGGACAGTCCAACCCGGCGCCTACTGTGTCACACGGTAGGCGCCGGGTTGGACTAGCAGGTTTCTGGCAGAGGTGCGCGGCGAGCATCCGTACACATCTCGAGCCGCACGATTCTGCAGAACTTGGAGACGGTCCAGATGCTTACCCACCAGCGATGCTGAGAAGGCATTGGAGCCATACGAGAAATCGGGCATGATCACAGACTTGAAGTATTGGATGCGGCTTTGCATGGTATTGACAGGTGGGCAGTGCTGTCATTTCATCAGGTAACTTCCTCTGCCAGTCCCAGATAGCACGTTCCACGCGTAGTCGTTGTGCGGGCACATCTACAAGGCCGAGTTCAGTTTTCAAGCAAAGGCACACAACCAGTTACCTTACCCAGTTCCTTCTCGACCTGTTGCTTTCAATACTCGATATTTGCGTCTAGGTGCCTAAGAGCAGTCTCGTACCTTCTGCGTTGACCATAATTAGTCAGCCTATTGACGAAAAACGTGTGCTGTCGGTGGAGTATCTTTTTTTTTTTTTTTTTTTTTTTTTTACGAGAAACCACGAACCTCGAGAACAGAATACTGCATGGTAGAGGTGGTTGCAGACGCAACTGTGGTGGTGAAAACTGGAGCATCTCCGCCGACCTGAGGTCTCGGCTTCAGCGACACTTCAGAGCACCAAAAACTGGGGAGGAGTAGGCACAGGGGGAGGGGAGGGGGGTACATTTATATAGAGGAAGGAAAAACGGAAAGATGATACATGTGATAGAGGAAGAAAAAAATAAAATAAAAAATAAATAAAATAATAAAAAATAAAAAAAATAAAAAAGGGGGGAGCCAGGGTGCAAGCAGAGAGGGTGTTCAGGGAGTGTTCAGAGGGCATCTGTGGCTGAACGCCAGTCTCGGCTGCGGAGCGACTTGTAGGCGCCTTCCTTGAATGCCTGCATTCCCTTCTGCGTGGGAAGGTTGCGTAGCAGGGCAGATGGGAGACGATTCCAGTCTTGGATCGTGGCATGGGGGAATGATCGGAGAGCACTATTACGGGTTCCGGCGGGCAGTGTCGGTGCTAGTTGGTGCTGGTGCTGGTTCTTTTGCTGGTGGCGAGTGGAGCGCCGGTGTTGGTTTGCAACTGCCCTCGGTGGTGTCATGGTGGTCAGGATTGGGGGACCGTCGATCCAATGCAGCTTGTACAGGAATGTGAGTGCTGCGACTTGACGCCGAACAGTGAGGCTTGGGAGGTATGACCCTGGGCATCTCTGACACGGTAGCTGTTAGACAGATTATTAGATCTTCTTCACATTTTTCAAGGCCTTTGCAGAAATCCTCAGTTCCTTTTTTCTTTTCAAGAATTTTCTTGACAGTTCTGTGTAACTGGCTCCGCGTCTTCTGAGTTTCATGCATGAGAAACCTACGTGCTGACTCGCACCGAACGAATGCCACATACTCCTCATACTTCTCTGGGCTAGTCAGAATCTTTTCAAGGTTCAAGTGACCTTTTCTAGGGCCACTAGTATGGATCCATTCATCGCTTGAGGCATACTTCGTGCCTGCATCTGTACATTCGAGCCATGTAATTTTTTCAGTAGTGCCCATTCTCTTGCCTCCCTTCAGAATTGGGAAGCTACGAACTCAAAACAGCACTCTACAAAATTTAATTGTAGTGTAGACTGTAGATCATTAGATGTACATGACCTGTACATGATTGTGCTGCTAGTTTGACCTTCCGACTGGCATGCGCTAGCTAGGGAGAACTGCGCCGTCTTACATGACACGTGATCGTTGCCCGTGATACGGCCAATAGCCCGACTTCCCGCCACGGGCATAAATTAATGGAGATGTATGTAATCAAGCACGCTCAGGAGGTCATGATGGCTGAATCTTGCCCGAGCCTGCAGCCCAAGGGCCGTAGGCCCGAGGGCTGCAGGCAAGGGCAGGATTCAGCCATCATGACAGACAGAGCGTGCTTGATTTGATTTCTCACATCGCGAAGCAACATATTAGGGAAGGTCAAAGGTCGAAAGGTCGAAAGGTCGAAAAATTATTCCCGAAATGACGTCAAACGGTCCGAACATTCCCGAAATGACGTCAAACGGTCCTGAAACTCCCGAAATGACGTCAAACGATCCTGATGGCCTGATTATGCCCGCGGCGGGAAGATCGCCTATTGGCCATGGCCCCGGCAACGATCACGTGTCATGTAAGAAATGTGAATTAAATTATTTTGTAGAAAAATAATAATAATCAGGCCATCAGGACCGCGTACTGATTGGCGTCATTTTGGGAATGATTCGACCTTTCGACCTTTCTGCCTTTGACCTTTCCTGACCTGGGGCCATGGGGGGTGCGGGGATCCCCGGGAGTGGTCAGTGGTGTCCGGAAGCAACACACCGGACTCCGGTGTGTTGCTTCGTGTTGTAAGAAATCGAATCAAGCACGCTCTGTCTGTCATGATGGCTGAATGTATTTACTTGCCTGGAGCCTGCAACTTTGGGCTGCCGGAAAGTGCAAGTAAACAGCCATCATAACCTCCTGATCCTGAGCGTGCTTGATTACAACATACACGTACATATAGCCCGCTCTTGCTCACAGCCGTCGGGCTGCAGATTGCAGGATCTGGGCAAGATTCAGCCATCGAACGATCACGTCACATTCACGTGTCAACAACAACTGTGTGTCAACAACAACTGTGTGTCAACAACAACTGTGTGTCAACAACAACTGTGTGTCAACAACAACTAACTAACTAACTTGTGTCATGACATGATCATTGTTGGCTGAATCTTGCACAGTGCAGGCCTGGCGAAGATGCAGCCATCAATACGATGCCCATCATCGACATGCAAAAGGAAGGTTCCGGAAGGTCATATAATTACGCATGCGCGTGCAAGTCGTGCTCACGTTCTACTTGAACTTTGACCTGAGACGACAGCTAACTTGTATAGCTACAGTCTACATGTGTACCGGTGCATCACATTGCGAACTCAACTCGTGAACTCGTGAAAGTCAAGGTGGCGTTTGATCAGGAAGAAGAATGCATTAAAAGCCAGTGAAATAGTGAGACTTGCATTTTCTCCATCCAAAAGAGAGATTCCTCTGGAACAGGCCCAATCCATACGAGCCCAGGCCAAAGCCTCGAACATGCAGGTTGCAGAAACTTCGAACGCAGCGGCGAGTAGCAATGAGAAATCGCAACTGGTTATTAGACGCAGAGCTGACAAATCCGACCTGTCTCTGCGTCCCCCAGTTGAGATTGGATGTTTCTCCATGGATGACAAGCGTGCCATATTCATGGACAGACGAGAGGCTCGTCGCTGCGTGGAAGTTCCAGATGGCGGATTGAGATCACTACCGTGGGATTTGAACGAAGGAATTGGTAACTTTCAATGGAGCGACGAGGATGAGTCCAAAGCAGAACGAATCAAGCCGCTGCTGGAATGGATGATGGAGAACGATACCGTTCTGAAGGAGTTTCCGGACACGAATTTCGTCATGAAGCGTGGAGTCCTGCAAGATGTCCTCACCGCACCATATGAGATTGAGGGGAAAGCCAGACGCGCCAAGGAATGGCGTGTTAAAGTGTGCCGATTTAAGAACGTGATTTACCTGTGCAAGGATGTGCAGTTTCCAACGCCGTGGGTCGGCTCTTCTAATTTAAGCGGCCGTGAGAAACAGGCCCTATCCTGGGGTTTTAGATTTGAATCCTACTGCACAGCCTCCTTCAATCCAGAAGCTGAACAGAACAACAGGTGGAATAATACTGCTGGATTTGACACCGTGGTCTACACACAACTGGCTGAGCATTCGTTCATATTGGCTGGGGAGGTGGATGGTGAGCTTGATCGACCAGGCCAGTCACCACCCTCCAACTATGTAGAGATGAAAATCCAGGGAGAACTGCGCAAGCCTTATCACTGGGAAACATTCCATCGACATAAGCTGCTGAAAGCATGGGCCCAGTGCTATTGCACGGGTGTACCAAACGTGTTGGTGGGATTCCGAGATTACGATGGTATTGTTCATAGAGTCAAGAATTACCAAACTGCAGGTCTGCCTGGTCTGTGTGAGGCCTATTGGAGTGATTCTGTGTGCCTGAATTTCGCAAAGGAATTCTTTGACTGGCTGTGGGAATGCATCGAGGAGACTGACCCAATGCAAGTGCAGTATGAAGTCACATTTCAACAAGAGCTCTCCAGGATGTCACTGCGCAGGGTCCAGGAAAGTGACAAGGACCAGGCAATCCTCACCCCAGCGTTTGTGGACGAAATGCTAGCTGTGTAGCATCCATGAAGACATGGATGAGACAGTGATGCTGCCAAACCATCCCTACATTTGTTGATGGCAATGCTACTATGTAGCAATCGCCAGTCCGATGCAATGCGAATACTTGTTCAAGCTGGCATGCCACATTACCAGCCACCATCAGAAGCTCCGATTTTGCGTCTTCAAGTTCTAGTACAGTACAGTCGACCTACCCGTATAACCATATTTGCGTCCGACCAAGAAATATTGTTACAGTCGACCTACCCTTATAACGATAACCTCTATAACGATATTACCCTTATAAAAATATTTTTCTGCCTAACCAAATCACTCCATTGACTTGTGTATACAATGCCTTACCTCTATAACAATATTGCTATAACGATATTACCCCTATAACGATATAAAGTGGGCTGACCAATCGACATTTTCCATTTTATAACAATACTAGCAGCACCCCCGGCCAGCGTTGCCTGGCCGAACGTGGCATGCGGGTGAAGCAAGTTAAGTGTACATAAACAGCACACGTGCTCAGCACGTGGTGGTGGCTACACGATTCGCACGCTTCGCGTGCTCACTGCTAGCTACACTGTTCGCACGCTTCGCGTGCTCAGGGCAGCGCTGCTCCGCAGCATGGCCTGAGCGTGACACACAGACAAACACACGTCACAGGTGCCTCTTCTTTATAAGTAAAGATCTAGCAGGGAATATGTAGAGCCCACTATCCAGGTAGGGCAAGCTTCACTTGATAAGTCGCTGGGACATGACGAAATGCAATGGGGGCACCAGTGGGCACCTTGCTGTGTACATACTGGGCATGTACATACGTTTTTTACGCTAGGAAGAGCGTAAAAAATGAACAAAATCCATGCATTATGAGGTATGTGTATGAAATGAGCCAGTTACCCCTATAACAATATTACCCTTATAACAATATTTCTTGGTTTGACGCAAATATCGTTATAAGGGTAGGTCGACTGTATAAGGGTAATATTGTTATAGGGGTAACTGGTTCATTCATACACATACGTCATAATGCATGAATTTAGTTTATTTTTTACACTCTTCCTAGCGTCAAAAACCTATGTACATGCACTTTATTGACGCAGCAAGGTGCCCACTGGTGCACCCATTGCATTTCGTCATGTCCCAGCGACTTACATGTATCAAGTGAAGCTTGCCCTACCTTGACAGTGGACTCTACATACTCCCTGCTGGATATTGTTAATAAAATGGAAAATGTCGATTGGTCAGCCCATTTTATATTGTTATAGGGGTAATAATATCGCCATAGCGATAATATTATAGAGGTAAGGCATTGTATACAAAAGTCAATGGAGTGATTTGGTTTGGCAGAAAAATATCGTTATAAGGGTAATATCGTTATAGGGGTTATCGTTATAAGGGAAGGTCGACTGTACATGACATTGTATTCTATATCCACCATGCAGCATGAATATCCATCATGCAGCATGAATATCCTGACTATCCTAGTCGATCAAAGAAGTAGATACGTTATGCGGAACCTCTCCGCAATAAAACGTTTTGTGTTGGAAATAAAAATAAAAGTCTGCATCTGACGCCGGCCGGCCAGGCTGACGCGACGTGAGTCACGTGACTCTGAGACATGTCACATGTGAGTCGAATCAGTCGATACCACTAGATATGGCATGTTCTCTATTTCTTTCCTTGGCGCTGATAGGTGGAATTCTCTGCCTGTCTCGTGTCGTCAGGTTGAGCATCTATCCGTTTTTGTTTCGCTCTGTAAGGCCACCCTTTCTTTTTTCGTTGTTTAACGTCCGCGCCCGCGTACCTTTTTGCCTCCGACCGAAAAAAAAACAAGAAAGTAGTAGTACATGTATATCAAGGCGAAGTTGTACATGTAAATACATGATTGTGTAGTTTCACAGTGTGCCGATAATCTTGCCTCCCGGGCATGCCTTTGTCTTGTGTTCTTTTTCTTTTTTTGTTGGCTTTTAAATATCGTACGGTGTGTGTCCTAGTAAAAATCCAGATGTAATGAATTCATGACATGCTAACTCCATATGCTATGTACCTGTTTTGTTGGATTCATCAGGCATGTGCTCCAAATGTCCAATGTACCATCAAAGAGTGTTGTTCTATGCCTGCAAGTGCCGTTAGACCCAGAAATATTGTATATATCACATGCTTTACTGGTCAAAATGTTTGATTGGGGTTTCCAGTTTTTGGAATGGGCTTTTGTTTTAAACAATGACAAAGGGTGGCCTAAAGAGCACTTAGGGTTCCCTGTAACAAGACGGCAACGTCTGTAGCCGCGTAGGGCCTTCCCTATCAAAATAATAAATTCTACTACTACTACTAGTAGACCATGACGGATTATGCTAATATTTTCGTGAAATTATGCTTTTCGCATTGCGGAAAAAATTGCAGAATTATGCTATTTTTATGCTAAAAGTTATCATATTATGCCGCATCATGCTCACATATGCTGCTAATGCATAATGGGTCTGTGCAAAATAACAGGGGAATTTTTTTGTAGAGGGCGTTGTACTGTAATAGCAAAAGTTCAGCCCTCACCATCGTCTACACGGATTTCAAAAGCGTCGACCTCCATTTTGAAAACATGGTGGCTGCCGCGCTACCCGTAGGCGCACGTGCCCACCGCGTGTCTCAGCGCGAGCTTCGAGCTAAAGATCATGTCGCCCACTCATTTTCCTGTGTTTCCCCATTTCTTCGAACTCGCTCAGCTTTTGCTTCAGCTTTTGCTTCGCTCGTGCTTCAGCTCCACGCTGTAGTCTGAGTTTAGTTCTCTTGTCTTCTTCCAGCAGAATACTGCAAACTGTACAGCACGTCGAGCTCCTCCTAGAAGAGTTTCTTTTGCGTCGAGGCAGACTGTCGATCGTTTCAGTCCTATCTTGCCGTCGTCTCATGAGCGCCCCGGAAAGCAACAGTATCTATTTTCTTGTCGTTCCATTTTCTGGCGAACTCATTCACCTACTACTTCTTCCTTTATGAAAGCTTCAGGTGGCTGAGTTCTCCCACTAGCGACAATCATGCCTTGGAAAAGAACAGGATATTCCTAAGGTATATACAGCCAGTGCAGTGATGTCAGTGTACTGCGCGTAGTTTGTTTTGTCGAGAAAGAATCCCTTTCGCACTCGCGCGGGCCGCGAGGGCGCAGCACGGAAACAGGTCTATTGAATTCATTTCTTGGTCGATTTCGACAACCAATACGTCGTTGTTTTTCTTTTTTCACTGGCTATCCTTTCTCCGCTTCCGAATTGCGATGCCGTCCACCTTGAAAGCCTTGAAGTGAAACGAGTGGAGGCCGGTTTCGGAGGTAATTTTCGGCCAAACGGCAATCAAATCGAAAAATTCGAAGCGGACGATCTGTTGGTATCTATCGAAAGAAGACGTTGGCCCATAAACAATCTTTGGAAACTACACCGTATGAACCAAGGAATTACGGTAAGTTTGAGAATTTTGGTACATTAGCTGTACGCTGATTGGTCGATTAGCGCGACCGTTGAGAAGCGGGCCAGTGACGCTTTGTACAGCGTTGGTGAGGGCTGAAGTTCAACGGGTTCAACGCACCGTCCGACCTAGCTACGACCATCACTGATTGTAGTGGACTGGACATGTTACCAAGGGAGTCGTAAACCGACAACTTCCTAGTGCATCTACTTGTACTTGTACTTGTAGAACATGTACAACTGTATGGAATTTGATGCGAACAGGCAGATTATTACAATTTTATGCGATTCGTCTGCAATTTGCCTCGAATTATGCGGTTATTCGATTTTGGTAGGAATTATGCGAAAAATTATGCTAGCATAATCCGTCAAGGCCTAACTACTCCAAGATATTGGAGAAGGTTGTCCACCGGCAGATTACTGAATTCTTCCGTGACCACCCAGAGCTGTCCGCCTTGCCGCTGGAGCAGTTTGCGTACCGTCCAAAGCACAGTTGCGAAGATGCCCTCGCTGTTTCCATAGACAGGTGGACAAGAGCACTGGACAATGGCCAGCGATGCGCGATACTGTTCGCAGATATGAGCAAGGCTTTCGACCGTGTACAGCATCAACAACTGGTCAACGAGCTGGCTGACGTAGGGCTAGGCGGCTCGGTGCTGAAGTGGTTCGCGGACTATCTGTCCTCCAGAAGTCAACAGGTCGTGGTCAATGGGGAGCGTGGTGGGACTGTGCCCTGCACCAGGGGAGTTCCGCAAGGGTCCGTCCTTGGCCCCCTCCTCTTTTGCGTCTACATCCGCAAGGTTCCACAGATTGTTCGGAACAGTATTTCTCAGCTCTATGCCGACGACATCGCCTTTTTCGTCATTGGAACGGACCTCTCTGTCATGCTGCGAAAGCTTCAGGATGACCTTAGCGCTCTGGAGCTCTACCTTGATGACAAAGGACTTCTCATGAACCCTGACAAGACGCAGTTCCTGGTCCTTCGGCGCCCACGCCAACCTGTGCCGCATCTACCAATCCCCCTAGTTTGTAAAGGCAAGCCCCTCACCCCTGCAGCCACCGTGAAGTATCTCGGACTACTCATCGACGAGCATCTCACCTTCCAGCCGCAAGTCGAGAAGGTCTGCGGTGCGGTGTTCGGCAAGATTGCCGCCTTCAGACATGGCCGAAAAAACCTAACACCTGAAGCGAAGAGGACGTTCTATTTATCCATTGTGCAATCGACTCTCGACTATGCCAGTAACGCTTATCTGCACTGTCTCAGCGCCACCCTGTTCAATAAAATCGTGACGGTCAGTCACATAGCAATGAAGAAAGTTTTTGGGTTTGATCGTATGATGTCTACTGAAATTGTTCTCCGCAAATATCATCTCTATTCTTTTGAACAGCGCACAAATCTTAAAGGGGAAGTATACCCTAAAATAAATTTTTCACCAGTTGTAGTCTTCTGGGTGCTGAGTCGAATGGTCTTGGTCCGAGGAAGCTGCGACGCTCCCTTCCTACTTGAATCCCAATCGAACTCGCGCACTTCCACCGAAACTGGGTGACTGCGCCCTACTAGATGGGGATTTGTATACAAAATGTCACTAAAAGCGCCATTTCGTTCTTATAAAAGCACGGATGACCGCGGTTGGCCCATATGTTGTAGTCTTTTGGACGCTGAGTCGACTGGTTTTGGTCCGAAAAGGCTGGGATGCAGCGTTCCTCCTTTATTCCCAATCGAACATGGTTGAACAAGCGGTCACGTGCTCCTGGGTGCCCAAATCACCTGGTCACCGCGCCAGCAGGCGACAACTTTCACACCAAGGTTCAACTCGAGTTCAACTCGAGTGACAGGACTGCACCCAAAAAAGGTCAAACAGGCTAGTAAGTTGTACCCTGCAGGCACGGTGACCAGCTGACTGGTGTACGCAGGAGCACGTGACCGCTTGTTCAACCATGTTCGATTGGGAATAAAGGAGGAACGCTGCATCGCAGCCTTTTCGGACCAAAACCAGTCGACTCAGCGTCCAAAAGACTACAACATATGGGCCAATCGCGGTCATCCGTGCTTTTATAAGAACGAAATGGCGCTTTTAGTGACATTTTGCATACAAATCCCCATCTAGTAGGGCGCAGTCACCCAGTTTCGGTGGAAGTGCGCGAGTTCGATTGGGATTCAAGTAGGAAGGGAGCGTCGCAGCTTCCTCGGACCAAGACCATTCGACTCAGCACCCAGAAGACTACAACTGGTGAAAATTTGATTTTAGGGTATACTTCCCCTTTAAACTCTATGTTTTCGTGTACCGCTGCTTGACCCCACATCTTGCTAGTCCCCTTCTCCAATCCTTGTTCCAGCTTAGGGCTGCTGTGCCTGGACACCAGGCTCGCACGCGCGGCCAGGCACAGCGCGCATTAGTTCTTCCGCCTGTTTCTACGCAATATGGCATGCGTTCTATTTCTTTCCTGGCGGCAGACAGATGGAATGCTCTTCCCACTGACTGCCGTCAGGCCCCGTCTCTTACTCTGTATGTAAACATGGTAAAAATTCACCTAGGGTTCCCAGTAAAAAGGCAACGCCTGTTGGGACTCCCCTAGTAAAATAATAAAATCTACTACTACTACTACTACTAACTACTAGTACTACTACTACTACTACTATTAAAGGGGAAGTTAAGGCAAAAATTAAAATTTCACCAGTTGTAGTCTTCGGGGTGCTGAGTCGAATGGTCTTGGTCCGAGGAAGCTGAGACGCTCCCTTCCTACTTGAATCCCAATCGAACTCGCGCACTTCCACCGAAACTGGGTGACTGCGCCCTACTAGATGGGGATTTGTATGCAAAATGTCACTAAAAGCGCCATTTCGTTCTTATAAAAGCACGGATGACCGCGATTGGCCCATATGTTGTAGTCTTTTGGACGCTGAGTCGACTGGTTTTGGTCCGAAAAAGCTGCGCTGCAGCGTTCCTCCTTTATTCCCAATCGAACATGGTTGAACAAGCGGTCACGTGCTCCTGGGTGCCCAAATCACCTGGTCACCACGCCAGTAGGCGACAACTTTCACACCAAGGTTCAACTCGAGTTCAACTCGAGTGACAGGATTGCACCCAAAAAAGGTCAAACAGGCTAGTAAGTTAGTTGTACCCTGCAGGCACGGTCGGCCAGGTGACTGGCTTACGCAGGAGCACGTGACCGCTTGTTCAACCATGTTCGATTGGGAATAAAGGAGGAACGCTGCATCGCAGCCTTTTCGGACCAAAACCAATCGACTCAGCGTCCAAAAGACTACAACATATGGGCCAATCGCGGTCATCCATGCTTTTATAAGAACGAAATGGCGCTTTTAGTGACATTTTGCATACAAATCCCCATCTAGTAGGGCGCAGTCACCCAGTTTCGGTGGAAGTGCGCGAGTTCGATTGGGATTCAAGTAGGAAGGGAGCGTCTCAGCTTCCTCGGACCACGACCATTCGACTCAGCACCCCGAAGACTACAACTGGTGAAATTTTAATTTTTGCCTTAAGGGCCCGGTCACACATGCACTGGGATTCGCTTCGGCGACGAGGTTCGGCGGCAGCGAGCCTGGTGTCGCTCCAGCGAAACCACGTGTGTATGGTCACACATACAAACAGGGCACAACTCCTACTTTGGCGGAAAATGAGACTGTGGTGCATACGGTACGGAGAATGGACGAGGTCAATGACTATCTGGGGGGACGGGAGGTTCAGAGGGTCAAAAAATGAATTTCTGAGTTTTGAACTTTTTGCTATGGAATCTTGTCTTAGGATATTTGAAGCGCCAGAATTTCAAATTTGAGCGTAATCGGTTTAGTAGAAGTGGAGTTATGAGCTAAAGTATGTCGAGATAAATTTCAAATGTAAATACTCAAATGTTTACAATTGCCTAATTTTGTGATTTTGGTTTAGTCCAAAATCAAGCGTTTTTGATTCAACTTCGCCAGGTAAGCGACCCTGGCTTCTGTTTTTGTAGTCATGGAGAGCTGCCACGTGCTTCCTTGATCGCGTATGACGTTCTGCAGCGCCACGACGCCCACGCGAAGGAAAAAATCTTTGTTTTTTTGTTTGTGATCGTGAAAGTGAACAATTTTACATGGGGAACCGAACGAGAAGCACCAGCAGCTCTGGAAGTGGCCATAGGAGGAAGAAAAGGAGATACTACGCCCCAAAGCAGTCAAGCTCTGTACCAGTTGTGGAAAAAGGCACCGTTGAAGCGGCGCAGAGCGCTTCCTCTCGGAAGATTTCGTCGAGGCCAAAATGGCTTAGTGATATGGTCATGGAATTTGAATCTGAGCTTGTGTGCTCGAGTGACAGTGATTCAGACGAGTCGTCCAGTGATAGCTGCCAGGAGTATGATGATGATGCATTCTATCCTGATGTTGAGGAGTCTGTCTCTGGCTACAAGATCGTGGATTTACAGTGTCTCCAGGAACTGATGGATCAATTTACTGTCTGTAGGAAGTGCACGAAGGGAGACATGATCGTCAGTAACTGTCATGACACTGGACTTGGATCGACCCTGCGACTTCAATGCGCTTTGTGTGGACACAGTGGAAGTACGTCTCTGAGCAAGAAAATTTGCAGGAGCTATGATCTGAATTGACGATCTGTACTGGCGATGCGATGCATTGGACGTGGCCATGGTGGACTCCGAAAGTTTTGCGGCGTAATGAATTTTCCTGCTCCTGTAACGGAGAAAGCGTACCGCAGCCACCAGGAAGTTGTCCTTGCTGCAGCCGTAAAGCTAGCTGAAACTGACATGGTTCAATCCGCAGCTGAGTTGCGTGCCATGACAGATTCCACCCACGTCGCAGTGACGTTCGACGGCACTTGGATGCGCAGGGGATATTCGTCGCCGTATGGTGTGTTCGCGTGCATCTCCTTCCAGAGCGGCCGTGTACTGGACATCACAGTGAAGGGTCGATACTGTCACGAATGTAAGATCTGGACTGAGAAGAAGCGAAGTGGTGCAATCACGGAGGAAGCCTTTTCAACCTGGCTGGATAATCACAAGTGCAGCATAAACACAGCGGCATCTGCACCCGGTATGGAGAGTGAAGCTGCGTGCGATATTTGGCAGCGGTCTGTGGGCACACGCGGAGGCCTCATGTACACGTCGTACATCGGAGATGGCGACTCCAAAGGCTATAAGAAGGTGTGCGACCTGGACCCTTATGATGGTGTTGCCATCAGCAAGGAAGAATGCATAGGCCATGTGCAGAAGCGTGTTGGCAATAGGCTCCGGGAACTGAAGCGGCAACACAAGGGCATGAAGCTGAGCGATGGCATCGGTCTCAGTGGAAAGGGCCGTCTCACTGACAGGCAGATGGAGCGTCTCCAGACCAATTATAACAATGCTGTCAGGAGGAATGTCGGAGACCTGCAAGCAATGGCCAAGGAGATCTGGGCTGGGCTCATGCACTGCTGCTCAACAGATGCTACGCCGCAGCATCAATTCTGTCCGGAAGGTCCAGACTCGTGGTGCAAGTGGCAGCAGGCGCAGAGTGGTGCACGCCAAGCTTATGAGCATAAGAACCCTCTCCCAAAGGCTGTGTTCGAAGTCGTGAAGCCCATCTACATGCAGCTGTCCGAACGAAGTCTGCTGGAGCGCTGCCAGATGGGTGCAACGCAGAATGCGAACGAGTCGTTCAACAACGTCATTTGGAGAATGTGTCCGAAGGAAGGCTTCTGCTCCGTCGACACCGTTCAGCTGGCAAGTAGTTTGGCAGTGCTCAACTTCAACAACGGCGCTATCACCTTGCTCAGTGTGCTGAAAGAGTGTGGATGCATTGATGGCAATCACACGAAGGCAGCGCTTGAGCTAGAAGACCAATGGCGTGTGAAGAAGTCCCTCCGCAAGTCATCAGCAGTGGAAAAGGAGAGCAGGAAAAGGAGAAGGAGGCAGAGGAAAGGCTGGGAGGAGACCACTATTGAGAAAGAGGGCACTACATATGACAAAGGTGGTTTCTGAATGGCAACTTCAGGTCAGATATGTGAAAATATTTCAGTAGCACTCCACTATCAGTCCTTTTTATGTAATTTTTAGGTGCATTTTTCTCTGATTTTAGGGGTATTATGGGCACTCCGCGCAGTTTTTTAGAAATGCTGTACATATCTTGTATGTAAAAGTATATATTTTCTGGTTCTGTACGGTCCATTCTAGATCCGTTGCCTTCTTAGGACACAAGATCTTCTGTTAGAAACAAAATAATGGACCTTGAACTTCAGTCAAGTTATCTTGCGCACGTGCATTGTTATTTCAAGGCTGCAGTGGCACACCATGGGAACTGTAATCGCATTGTGCTTAGGCAACAGCCCTAGCCCCTTGGTACCTGATCATTTTGCAGTGTTATGTGTTTATCTTCAAGTGACCATGTTTGAGAAAAACTGCGCAGAAATCATGCCCGGCTATCGCATTTTTTCCAAAATTGCTTTCCTGCATTTCTCCATGATACCAGTATACTTTCCACAGTTCTTGGTTGCAATGTCGTCAGTGGATGTCAAGGAACATATACTGAAAATTTGAAGGAATTCTGATGTTTGAGTGCTGAGATTCAAGCGAATTTATAACGGGCACCGCAATATGGCCAGCGAACCTCCCGTCCCCCCTTAAGGGCCCGGTCACACATGCACTGGGATTCGCTTCGGCGACGAGGTTCGGCGGCAGCGAGCCTGGTGTCGCTCCAGCGAAACCACGTGTGTATGGTCACACATACAAACAGGGCACAACTCCTACTTTGGCGGAAAATGAGACTGTGGTGCATACGGTACGGAGAATGGACGAGGTCAATGACTATCTTGCACGCATTTTTGTTGCATGGCCATCACACGCATACAAATTTCTCGTAGCAAGTCCATATACAGCAGACCGTCGTGTTTTCCGCTGAAGCGAATCCGCAGAAGCGACAGTCTCGCTTCGAAAATTTTGGAGGAAGCGGATTGGAGTTTCCGCTGAAGCGGAAGTTCCGCTTTTCGCCGTTGCCATGCCATTTTTCGCTCCTGCGACCTCGCTTCAGCGTATACGCTACTTTCGAGTGCATGTGTGACCGGGCCCTAAAGGGGAAGTGCATCGATTTTTCAAGTAGGGCTCAGATGATATCGGTTCCGATGGTATATCTCTCGCTTGCGTACGGCAAGGGAAACTTGCCATATCGCCGATTTCCTGATCCCGTTTCCATGGCGACTACAGGTGATGACGCACATTCTGCTTAGCTCCGTGAGAGAGAAGGTCGATCACTGAAGAATTGTGTCATTTTCAGTTGTCTTCTTGTATTCACGAAGTGAAAGAAGTACTGTGTTCAAGGCTGTTAGTGCCGTGAACTGTTTATTAGTAGTCCTCTCCGTTGTGGACTGGGACGTGACACCGACAGGGGAAAGCTGGAGTGCGGAGACGTTAGCTGGCAAGCGAAAATCGTGACGAACCAAGTGCTGAAATCTTGGTTGGGACAAATCAAACGTTCAGCATTTACCTCAACCAAGGACCATGCCGTTTGCTCTTTCCACTTCCTGAAGATGGATGCGCTGCCTGCTGGAGACTCTCCTATCTCTCGTAACATCTTCTGAAGCCAGGTGAGACGACGAGTAGCGGAGATTAGCGAACGAAATAATGTCGTATGTTTTGAAATTTTTGCTGAACATTTCTCAGGAGGGATGGCGAATACCAAGCATCTTCTCCAAGTCTAGAGAAACCATTTCGTAGGCTACATTCCGCCTAGGGAAATGCAGGAGATGGCCTGGCTGGGGAGGACACACTCAGTGGAGGAGAACGAAGTAAGTGATCTTGTTCATGTTGTTCTTTTGTATTGCAATCTTATGTTTGACGAACATACGGCATGGTGCATAGTTGGTCGTTGAGTGCCTGCATGTGCATGTATAAGTGTGTGCTGATAAACACTTCCTATGCAAGAATCTGACACTCATCCTCTCTTTCTTTCTTGCAGTATGTGCGCACGTGTGTGTGTGTGTGTGTGTGTGTGTGAGAGAGAGAGAGAGAGAGAGAGAGAGAGAGAGAGAGAGAGAGAGAGAGAGAGAGAGAGAGAGAGAGAGAGAGAGAGAGAGAGTGTGCAGGAGCAGCGTGGAGCATGCCAGTGTGATCGCTGTGGCCGTTGCTTTCTTAGCTGTGGTGTTCTTGCTCGTCACAAGTGTGTGGCCCCAGCCCCCAACGACAGTGGAGCCGTGTTGTGGTGAATACTGTGTGTCCTGCGACCGCTGCTTCCGTTCGGTCCAGGGCAGGAATAGACACCGCTGCTGAAGCTCTCCCCGCACGGCTGATTCAGACTGCAAAAACCCGTGCACAGCATCTCGGGTTCGAGGCCAGACCAGCAGTCACCGAAGTAGGGGATTTTCCCGTACTCAAGCGTACTCAAGGGCTGAGAATTTTCGCAGGGCCAGGTCTCTACACGCGGCTTCGAGGCCTCACCGAGCGGAGCCTGAGGCACTGAAAACAACAAAAATAGCATCGTGTGAGAGTACAGTAGCTGTAGTACAATCGCGTGTAAAAAACGAATGCTTCTTTCTTCGATCGAGCGACTTTTCAAGCGTTTCTTGTCGATTTCTTACTCAGTATTGAGCGGATCTTTTGCTGTACGTAGGCCAGGGAAACTGCCCTGGGTAGCTAGTTGGGGAAGTTTTGGTGGCGGCGAGGGAAGTTTATTTGTATAGCGGAAACCTTCATCTACAAAATACGTTAGTGTCATTGTGATCTGTAGGGTAGTTTTGTGTGCATGGTGTTCTTTCTGACGTCTCTTATGGCTGAACAATGAGCTCTGATTTCAAAAATTTGAATTTTCACCTTGAGTATGTGGGTATGTTGTGTCGCTTGGGTGGATGTAAACTTCCCAGCCATCGGAGTGGTCGGAAGTCTTGGAGCCCCCTATTTATCTAGTGAAAGATTATGCATTGCAGATCTTTCTAGGTCTCAAGGTAGAAAAAGATGAAAGTGGTGTCCACCCCATACATTTCTGTAAGGCATGCTTACTATTTATCCAGGATTCAGCAGCAAGTGAAACACCGTGTGATGTTGGTGGTAATAGTAAGGGAGGGGATAGTGGTGGTGGTGGCTGTAGCAAGGCTCTGCCAAATGTACTAGCCTGGATGCCGCACACAGATGATAAATGCATTGTATTTGGGTGGATTGAGAGTGCAAGAAAGGGAGGTACAGTAGACCAAAGAAGGAGAAAAATCTTAAGGGGCGTGCTCGGTGAATAACAAGAGCCAAAACACCGTGGAGAGTTTGTTGGGTGTCGATATTGACGAAGCCACACTGTTCGGGCGAGCCACGCCTTCGCATGTATGTACTCTTGGAGAGGAAGGAGGTGAATCAATACACCACAAATTCAACCTCCCTCGCTCTGGCCTGCAGAACACAAACAAAGATGTTGACCGTCTGAAGGTCTTGGTCGTGCAGTACCTAACAACCACACTGCCGACACACAATAAGCTAATAGCTCCTCCAGCTAAAAGGAGAAGAAGCACTAACACCAGTGCTTACTTTGTAATGCACAACAATTGCAGTATTAAAGCCAAGGGAAAATTCCCAAATCTAGCTACCTGTGGAGACATGAACTGTTCTGTCGCTCACAACATCAGAGCGGGTGGTGGCGGCCATAGGCATAGGTAGGATACATTCAGAAATCATTTGAACAGCAAAACCATAACTTCAAACATGAAACAGAAGTCAAATACAATGCAGCGATGCAATTTGAAATCAAAACTGTTCTGCACCACTGAAATCGAATTTACTCCTTCTTATACTGCACCTTCTTTACTGCTGATGTTCAGCCACTGTGCAGATCCTGCTGTGCTAGCCTTGTGATCTCATATCAGAATCCAGCCAGAATAGAACAGCAACTGCATGGGAGCATGCCTGTCCCAGGCCCGCCATGCAGATGCAGTGTGCCAACAGAACAGCACCAGCAAGGAGGGGACTTGTCAGAATACTCAAGCGAGTGTCCATGAAAATTCTTTGCTTCCTCCTGCCAGGTTGAGAATCACGTGCACTGATTCAGCCACCAGGTGGCATGCGTCAACACATCTATTATGTCAAGAGATTTTCGGGTAGCCCTGAACTAAACTCTAAAGAAACGTACAGTTCAGGTGCTGAGCACGTGCAGGAACTACACAACGTTCCTCGGCCACAGGCAAGTAGAGGAAAATGCACTGTGACATGATCCGGCGTAATACTAGAACTTGAACTACAATTGTAGAAGTAATAACAATAGTTCCAGCACGAAAATGATGTTGTGTCGAAAAACGGCATAAACCGAAGAGTTACTGGGTCTGGCAGATGTCGCCTTCATCCGTGTTTTATCGAAACTCCACGTTCAAGACAGCGAAGACTAAACTTCAAAACCACTTGACTTGGCCTACAACGAGACGAACTCTAAACAGCTAACTTGACAATGTTTTTTTGTAGCTCAGTAGCTCTTTTGGCACCAAGCAAAAAAAATTTCCTTGCACTGCGTGTAATCTCTGGGTGAGCACCGCCAAGGCGTTATAAAGGTGGATTTTACCAAAAATGTGTAAAAGGACGCCATCTTGCCTTTTGGATCACGCGAAACAGCCGTGCCCGGCCGTACGTCAGTCTCGTGACAGATGACCCGAACTCTCATTTTGTGTGTGTGTGTGTGTGTGTGTGTGTGTGTGTGTGTGTGTGTGTGTGGTGTATGTATATGTATGTGTGTTGCTCCCTACGTAGACAAACTCTTGTTTTTGTGTCCCGGGCGCCATGGGGCGGCGTTCTCCCATTCTCTCTCCACTGCCCCTCCGGGCCCACGTGGCAGTGACTCGACAGGGCAAGTGTGTGTATGGTGCATTTTGTGTGCTGGCATGTCTGTATACATATGTTGGACAGGAATTTGTTCACCCACAACGTTCACGAAAAACCATGCTAGGAGTTGCTGGAACGCATGGAGTCTGCGAGCACTTACAATAACTTACGTCATGTCACAACAAAGAACGGTGCAGTGTTTGACCCTCATGACATGTAAACATGATGGTGATGGTACCTCACGTAAGCTACCCATGAAGCTAGAAAGAATATCAGGTCAACAGAATTGTACCATAGGAAAGCATCTATTGCCCGAACTTCTTCATTTGAAATGAACAATTATACCCTTCTCCATAGAGACAACATACAGATGATGTGTATGGACAAATAATATAGAAATAGGCCATTCACTGAGGGCATGGAATGATCTCTACGTGTAGATTGGATAGACACATGCACGACTGCAAGGAAAGCATCTGTTCATGGGTTAGTTCATGGGCTGATTGAGTTCACATGGACTAAGTTCATACATGCCATCTCTCCTGAGAAATGTTCAGCAAAAATTTCAAAACATACGACATTATTTCGTTCGCTAATCTCCGCTACTCGTCGTCTCACCTGGCTTCAGAAGATGTTACGAGAGATAGGAGAGTCTCCAGCAGGCAGCGCATCCATCTTCAGGAAGTGGAAAGAGCAAACGGCATGGTCCTTGGGTGAGGTAAATGCTGAACGTTTGATTTGTCCCAACCAAGATTTCAGCACTTGGTTCGTCACGATTTTCGCTTGCCAGCTAACGTCTCCGCACTCCAGCTTTCCCCTGTCGGTGTCACGTCCCAGTCCACAACGGAGAGGACTACTAATAAACAGTTCACGGCACTAACAGCCTTGAACACAGTACTTCTTTCACTTCGTGAATACAAGAAGACACCTGAAAATGACACAATTCTTCAGTGATCGACCTTCTCTCTCACAGAGCTAAGCAGAATGTGCGTCATCACCTGTAGTCGCCATGGAAACGGGATCAGGAAATCGGCGATATGGCAAGTTTCCCTTGCCGTACGCAAGCGAGAGATATACCATCGGAACCGATATCCAATTGTCTTTCATCTGAGCCCTACTTGAAAAATCGATGCACTTCCCCTTTAAAAGTACTAATAATACTACGGAGCATCAGCAAATCGAATTTTCGATTTGATTATTCGAATGGCAAAAAGAAAATCAGAGAGAAAATTCGAATGAAAAAGAGGTTCAGCATGTAGCGCAGTCCAGTATTTTCGAATCCAGTTTTTTTTTAATAATAGCTTGAGCAGTTGAGGACTGGGATTTTGAGATGTGCAATGAACGGAGTTGCTGTTGTTTCTCATTGCCTTTGGGGATGACGCGAAGCGGCGGATGCTTCATCCGATTCAGGCTATTGGCGATAGGATCTCTCTTGGACTTGTTGGAGACCCCTTGAAAAGGCGGATCTCGGCCGAGCTCCTCCGCTATCCCTTGCATATCAGGAGACCCGCGGACGAATAGGTGAGGGTGGGCCCTACACTGCCTCAGCAGAATGAGATCCATGGTAAGGTCGACCCTCAAATATTTGGCACACTTTGAGTTGCCCTCTCCCTGCGGGGAACTCACCATAGACGCAGATGCCGAGACAACGCCAGCAGGGCTACTGCAGTACTGGGAGCAGGAGGCATACCGGGGCTGGTAGTTGGTGACAAAGCCATGATTCCAGGATACTTGAAATGAAACAAAATGCACACTTGATAAAACTTTTCACAGTTCGAGAGAGAGGAAAGCGTCAAGATTGACAAGAAGTCCGGACTAGTACTTTAGTAAGAACTAGTAGTAGCTACATGCGCAAGAATGAGTACTCGTAGTGCGCCGTGTACTAGACTAGAGCACGCGCGGAGCATTCGAAAAGTATTCGAAAAGTATTTTCTGTTTGCGGGCATTTTTCAGTCGAACAAAGCCCTAGTTTCGATACGAGTGAATACGGAGCATCAGCAAATCGAATTTTCGAGTGAAATTCGATAATCGTTACGAAAAGCTCTCAATCAGTCGAAACTAGGGCTTCGTTCGACTGAAAAATGCCCGGAAAGAGAAAATACTTTTCGAATACTTTTCGAATGCTAAGCGCGTGCTCTAGAAGAGTACACGCGTACACCTGTACACCATGTACACGGCGCACTATACGAGTACTCATACTTGCGCATGTAGCTACTACAACAAGTAGTAAACTAGTTCTTACTACATGATTGTAGTCATATATGTAGGACTCAGTATAGAGTCCATGCACTATATGATGTCCAGCACCCTATATAGAGTCCATTGGTCCAAAATCCACTATACAGAGTCCAGGAGTCCACTCAGTTTTGATCAGCTTCATCCTGCCGCGCAATGCCCTATAAGGAGTACACTTTTTCTACAAGTCCCCTATTCACAGTCCAGGAGTCCAGTTTATCCAGTCACGCCGTCCTGTGTGTTGTGCCCGAAAGAGAACACATTTTCAGTTTTGCTTGCCTCGTGGCAGCGCATTCCTTTCTTCACTTCAGCCATGGCTGCCGATTCTGCTGTGCAGTTGCTGACAGTAATCTGTCTCGAGCTAACCAAGGAGGATAAGGAGACGTTCAAAATCAAATCTGGAAAGCGTCTTGTGGTTCTCTGAAGACGTTTCATCAGTGCGCGGGATGAAAGCAGAAATTGCAGAACGAGAAAAGTTCAGCACAGTTCAAATTTGACGAGTCAGGTACACTGACGCTCTCTTTCGTTCGACGCCACAAGGATCCCCTGATTGGCTGGCCATTGCTACCAGTAAGACGTTTGAACGGTTTCATCAGAGCGAGGGATGAAAGCAGAAAGCGGAGAAAGAGAAAAGTTCAGCACAGTTGCAATCTGACGAGTCAGATACACTGACACTCTCTTTCGTTCGACGCCACAAGGATACCCCTGTTTGACTGGACAAGAGCTGCCTGTACCACCGTGTCAAAAGGCTGTCCAACTACATGGCAGGACGATGACTGAGGTAAGGAAGCTTTTACTCGTTTCGATTGGTCTGCTGTTCTGTTGTTATGCTTGAATTTTTTTTCCATTTTCAAGGATCGTATCGCGTTTGTTTGATGTTGCTTGAATGAATGCCCTAAAAGTAATCAACCACTTCGTAATAGTCCTCAAGGACTGCAAGGACTTTGCATCAATCGTATATGATCGTCTAGCTATCATCAATTATTATTTATTTCATGAGAAATGTATTCAAGTTTATCCCTGTGATAATTATGTGAACTCCACGACACTCTTCCTGTAGTATGATGTCAAATACAATGGGATCCACAAACGCAGTGCCAGTGTACTAGTAGTAGTAGTAGGACTAGGAGGATTGCTTGTATGCCAATGACAAAAAAAGCTTCTCAAGCTAATACTCGTATTCCCTGAAGTAACCGTTTTGATGTCACCAACATGACATTGTGTCAGTGAAACTGCCTCGTGACAACAAATCATTGCATTTCCATCTTGGGGAAGACTGACTGACAGCAACGCTGTACATATTGTTCAAATCATCTCATTTCAATTTAGTTGCAGTAAAGTGAAACACTGTGTACACTACATGTATGTTGGTGTGTCTGTGCGTCTTGAGTGTGCACAAACGATCTTATTCCTCGTATTAGGCCGTCATTTTTTATATCTATGTTTCGCGTCAGTTCAACTTCCAGAATCATATGCGAGAGGTGGAAAAAAATAAAAAATGTGCAAAATAATAAAAAAGGCTCATCAGAGGTGTATAACTGTACATAGCACAATAGCTCGTGCATGGTGTACATTCGAAAGAAAAATCGTACATCGAAGCACAAAATCTGCATCACTTTGGACAGAGGAGGCAACCGTTGGTGCCCTTGCTTCGCTGGATTATTGTACTCAGCCTTCAGCAGCGGTGCAAAGAGCTCCGGAACGACGCATCCTCTCAGCTTGAGGCGATCGATGCGGTCTGTTGTAAGCTCATAGAATACTGCTCGCAGATGCCGAACAAACGATTTACCAACGCTGGCCTCGAGGCCATTTCTGAATCCCAGCTTCGCTAGTATGCAACCAGTCCACACTGATGACTCGCACGATCGTACACTAACTGTGCATGGTTGATTTTTTTATTTTTTTCCGAAAAAAATCAAAACGTATGCGGGCGGACGACGCGAAACATAGATATAAAGAATGATGGCCTTACTAATAGATTATTGTCCCCACCATCACCTGTTCACAGGTCTTTGAGTGGATTGATTTTCATTGAGCATCACATTCGTTGAGAACTTGGTAGTTGTGTGCTCCCATGCATCATTACGGTAATAAGCGTATCCAATTGTGCTATCTATTTGTTGCAGGTGTGCTGATCTTCAGAAGCTTGCGGAACTGATTGCTGCTGAACATTTGCATGGCCATGAGCAATGGTGAAGCTTGCTAGTGCACTCTCAGCATGTGCTAGTATTATGCTGACCACTGCACTATGTTACTCTCTTACACTACTACGTGTATGTAAACGTGCGTGTACCCGTCCCTGTACGCATTCGTTTCGTATAATTATTTGTTATCCCTCTTGACTTTACATGTAAATGGGTGGACGTTTGCATGGCTGTTGGAGTTGCGTGTGTATTGTGTCTCTACTCTTTTCTTGGTGTTTTCTTGGCGTTGTATAAGTTTGTGTGTGTGTGTGTTTGTGTGTGTGTGTGTGTGTGTGTGTGTGTGTGTGTGTGCGCGCACGCACAATAATTTGAAAACAAATAATTAATCCTGGGCTCTCCATTATTCTCTTTCGATTCTTGGTTTTTTTCTAGTTATTTTCTTGGCGTTGTGTGGGTGTGTGCGTGCACAATAATTTGGCAACACTAAATGATTGAGATGTTGTAATTTGCAGCGTCTGCGAAGAGACCACTTGATTTGAGGATGGTGTTTGTAGGGTTTTTCATGTAATGAGGTGGCTGCAGTGGCGCCTCAATACATATTTTTTTATCTTGAGAAGTGAATGATGTAAAGGATTAAAGGGAGAGGCCGTTTTCTGGTTAATATTCACTGCTTACAGCAGATCCTATGTCTAATTTCGAACTCTGGATAGGGGATGCCTAATTGGCTGGACTTTATACAGGGGTGTTGTCCACATAAAGAATCCTTATAGTTGATTTCAAAGTTTGGACTCCGTACAGTTGATTTTGGACCAATGGACTCTATATAGGGGTGAAGCCAATTGGCTGGACTCTATACAGGGAGTGATGTCCATCGAAACTTTGAGCTCACAGTTGATTCCAAGTTTGGACTCTGTACAGTGGATTTTGGACCAATGGACTCTATATAGGGGTTGGACATCATATAGGGGCTGGACGCTCTACTGAGTCCAACATATACCATGTACCGGTATACAGAAATCGAATCCGAAAACATGATTGTAGTCGTAGTTGTCAGTGCACATGCACAAGGCACAGTCGAACCGGACTTCACGCTTTCCTCTCTCTCGAACTGTGAAACGTTTTGTCAAGTAAGCTTTTTGTTTCATTTCAAGATCCTGGAATCATGGTTTTTTTCACCACCTACTGTAGGCTCCGGCGGATTATGCTCGCGAAATCAAGGAATTATGCTTTCATGGATTGTCGCATTATGCTCGTAAAATCCTCATATTAGAGAGGTTAAGTTACACGTTTTTTGCACTTTTTCAAAACGCGATGCAAATCTCACGTTACGTGTAATTTTTAGATGTTAAGTTACACGTGCGACGTGACGTGAAATTTTGACTGGTAGGATTCGGGTTTAGTTCGCACAAATATCAAATCTTCCAACAAACTTGATAAATCTCGATAAAATTCCGGAAACTCACACAAATTCGGTGGGGATAACCAAGCGAAACTTCCAAAAACTCTCGTCATGAACTTACGTGGTGGACAGTCAACTCACGTAAAACACGTCAAATTTTACGCGTGTTTTTTCACTTTTTGACGTAAAAGTTCACGGACGTAAGACTTTTACGTGAAACTTAACCTCTCTATTATGCTTTGGCACCCGGGATATATATTCACTTTGTTGTACTTATGGAGCATCAAAGTTCGGGAAATTGTGACTTTTTTCGTACTTGCAAGCTGCAAATGGCCATAAGTACAACAAAATACATGTCCATGAGTATCCCCATATCAAGGTGTCCATGCATGTATAAAGAGGTGAACATGGAAAAGAGAAAACAATAATTCTTCTATTCATTACTTGATTTCTTTTGTACTTCAGTAAAAATATTATTTCATTGCCAAATTACATTGTAGTTTGAGTTACCTTTGAAGATAATCATGTTCAACTGTCTTCGTAATAATCATACTCCTCCATCCGATGTCACCCTGGGCCTCCTCCTGCAAATACTCAGATCTCTCCCGTAGCTTCACTTCTCCTTCCATCATGACCGAGCATCAACTATACATCAATTTAGAGCAATATCCGTAGCCTGCAGTCATATCATGGCTGCTAAAATCCAGACTTGTCATGACTTCTTAACATGCATAATGTAGAAATGTAATGTACAATGTACATGTACATGTACATGTTGTACACGGAGTTTTGCGGACTACCCGCCACTATCTCGTCCGCCCCGGGATACCTGATAAAGGCTGATTCACTCGCATCTTCTGCTACATGTACTGTGTCAGCATGAGAAAGAACTTTGAAGAAGACGAGTTCGAGCATACAATAATGTATTGCCATGATTTCTACCCTGCCTTTCATTGAAAACACTATCTGCATGACCTCCGAACCCTTTGCCATGCAGACCACCAGCACTGATCAAGTGCATTGTACACAATTGTGTAGCCTACATACTAAAACTGTGGTATAATCGTGTAGTTATGCTCCTACCTCCGAGAGGATGCCAAATTATGCTCCAAATTTTCAACCACCAAATTATGCCAATAATTATGCCGGCATAATCCGCCGGTGCCTACCACCTAGTACCTACCAGCCGCGCGCGGTATATGCCTCCTGCTCCCAAAAGAGAAGCGAATCCAACAAATCGACTTGCTCTGCAACAAACGCAGCCATTGCACATCTCAAAATCCCAGTCCTCAACAACAAATTGTACTCAGGCTAGAAAATTGAACTCGATTCGAAAATACTGGACTGCGCTACATGCTGAACCTCTTTTTCATTCGAATTTTCGGTCTGATTTTCTCTTTGCCATTCGAATAATCAAATCGAAAATTCGATTTGCTGATGCTCCGTATTGAGTGCTTTTCGTGACGATTCTCGAATTTCATTCGAATATTCGATTTGCTGATGCTCCGTACTATGTCACCGGCGATGTGACCACTCTGACGAGTGACGAGACTGACGATCGACTCTAGCACATGAGTCACATGACACGATCACGATTCACGATCTCTCATCAGTCATGACTGAATCATTACATGCAGCGCATGATCATTGATCTTGTCAGCTCCATCTCTTTCAAAAAATTAATATTTTAAAAATAATTGAATTTTTAGAAACCCCGGCCCCCAAGCTTATCACTTCTTCGTCGATCGTGACGGCTGCATATTGTAAGTGACCAGAACTAACTTTGGCGAAATGTGTGTGTCCTCCATTTCTGCTTGATTTGATGCTTGCAGATTTAATTCTGAAAGGAACCCTTTTGAAATGGAGGCAGAGCCTCAGGAAGTACGTGTGCTTGGTGTTGACAGGGCCAAGTACTACCGCAGCCAGTACCCGTACTACAAACAACCCACTGAGATTGGACATTTCTCCCAGGATGATCAGCGCACAGTCTTTATGGATCGGAGAGAAGCTCGTCGCTGCAGGTTGCCCCAAGCCAATGAATGCCGTGAGGTCAACTGGGATTTGAACAACGGTTTTGAAGAGTTTCAATGGAGAGATGAGGAAAAGGTGGGAAAGGAAGGCATCAATCCGATCTTAGACTGGATCATGGCCGAGGGAAAGGTGCTGGACCGGTTTAAGAAAGATGACACACCACCGGCGAAAGCATCTGCACTCAACACGAACTTTGTCATGTTCCGCGGCATGATGACTCGTATCCTGACTGCTCCGTACGAGACGAAATTCTCGACGCCGTGGCGCCTCAGTGTGTGCCGCTTTCAGAACACGATTTACCTCTGTGATGATAAGGACTTTGGAACGGGCAGGATGCATGAGCGCACTGTTGACCATGAGAAAATGACTTACTGGGGCTACAGCTTCGAGTCGTTCCTAACCTCGCACATTGATCCTGAAGTAGAGAAGAAGAGCCGGCCGAATAACGCTGCGGGGTTCGCAACGGTGGTACGCGCACAGCTGGCTAGCTATACGCTCTTAATGGCGGCAGAGGTGGATGGCGAGCTGGAGGGTTCCCATGAGTCACCGCCGTCGAATTACGTGGAGCTTAAGACCAACCGGCGCTTTGCTGACGCACGGCAGGAGCAGTCGTTTCATCGTCACAAGCTTATGCGAACCTGGGCACAATGCTATAGTGTAGGCGTGCCGACCATCGTGTTTGGTTTACGGGATGATGACGGCATTGTCCGTAGCCTCCGGACCTACAAGACCATGGAGGTGCACGGAATCTGCGAGCGGTTCTGGAAAGCAAGTGTGTGCCTGAACTTTGCCTGTGATTTCTTCGCCTGGCTTGATAAACACATCGCGGAGGCTGATCCGCTCAAGGTCATGTATAAAGTGACTTTTGATGCGCCATTCTCGGGCATGACTCTTGAGAGAGTTGACATAACGGAAGATAAGCAGGCATTCCTCAGCAGAGCGTTTGTGGAGTCCATGGCCAAATAATTTTTTTAAACATTTCCTTATGCTTTAGCCAAGATGCATGTCACCTGGACTGATCCTGGCAAGAGAAAGGCAGAGAGTTGAGAGATCGCTCACACACACACACACACACCCACACACACACACACACACACACACACACACACACACACACACACACATGCAGGCATTCATTGGCCGCACGTTTGTGGAATCAGCGGTGAAATAAAAGATCCACTTCTACTTTGGTCAAGATGAAAACCAGCGGGACTAAGTCTTGCCACCCAAGGATATTGCTTACGTAGTGGAGTTGTCACAACTATTGAGTATTGTCCGTGACTTTGCTTGTTCAATTTTCATACGGTCCTCGTTCCCTTTTTTACCTAGTGTGGGCCACTACAAGGTCTGGTTTTCCTCAATGATTTTCTCTTTTAGACTAGGCCAAGGGTTCTGTTTAGGCTTTCCCAGTATTTTACTCATTTTAGGAGAGCGAATGAATCAATTCGACCGGTTGGAATGAGTAATTTCCACTTTTCCACTGACTGAGAGACTGTCCGACTCATTTCCATTGAATTTGACTAATTTGCCGTTTTGTTCGATATGTTTTAGTAGCTTATTAATTTTATGATCTGTTTTAGTATTAATTTTTCACTGTTTACAGTTACCAGACAAGAAAAGAAAACAACGGATAACATGACATGTTGTCAACTTTTGGTCCTGTCTTTTTAGTTGTAGACAAGAAAAATGTTCAATGGCACGGTTTTCACTGTCTTTAGCCTAGCTAGGATTGCAAATCTAATCTAGCGCATTTCAGCTGAACAGGGCTCCACAGGGCGGCCTGCAGAGACTCAGCGTCAAGCTGCAGTCTTTAGTATCTTGCTTGCCTCGGAGTTTGACTGTAAATAGGGTGCAGCTTGCGTGACTCAAGCAGACCCACAGCCACAGTTATACTTATATCCCTTGCTCTGCAGTCCTACAGCTGTGGCCAGAGAAATCCGCCCTCATGAATAAAGTAACGCCGCGTCAAGTCACAGTGCGCAGGGTGGTGTGTGCGGTGCATGCTAGGGTCGCGTAGCCCCGGGGGGCCCCCTCTCCGTGTAATTACTATCCATATAAAAATCGCTCTGTGAGCGGTTCTGAAAAACCTTTACTGGTACTGCCCCGTCGTAAAAGTAAGAAATTAGAACTGGCCCATTGTCCCCCCAAACGCGAACTGATCCACCTAAATCGCGAATGACGGGACCCGAACGCACCAGTAGCACGAGGTCGGGAGGGCACAGGATCACGGCATAGGGTAACACCAGTAGTAGTAGTAGAATTTATTATTTTGATAGGGAAGCTTACCGCTAGTACAGTACATGGCCTATGGTCCGGACCAACGTCCCCAACTGCATCCACAGGTAGGAACCTCGTGCTACTGGTGCGTTCGGGTCCCGTCATTCGCGATTTAGGTGGATCAGTTCGCGTTTGGGGGGACAATGGGCCAGTTCTAATTTCTTACTTTTACGACGGGGCAGTACCAGTAAAGGTTTTTCAGAACCGCTCACAGAGCGATTTTTATATGGATAATTTCAGCTCTTTTTCCGTTCCCTCCCCACCCCAACCCCGAAGGTAAACATGATGACCACGCGTGCGATGTACTGTACGTAGCCATGCGACTGCAATAACACACTGATACATACCAGCCCTCCCCGCCTCGCTACCCCGCACACAGATACACAAACATGTGTATGCACACGGCACACACACGTGGCCACGCACACATACGCACATGCACACGGCACAAACAGGAAATTCTTCATGTATAATGCCATGCAATGCAGTGGCCACCGTACTTGAGGAAGTCAGTTGTGAAACAAAAATAATTCAACTACAGCGTGTAGACAAGCTGACGGCCAAAGCACAACATAGCAAACATGACATTTGCCCAAGGATTGCAGTTTGCAGACCATGCCATGGAAGCAGCGAATACAGAATGTAATACAGTGGTCCCTCTATAATCCGGCACCATTTGTGCCACGAAAATCTGCTGGATTAGGGAGGGTGCTGGATTAACAAATCTGATTTACTGCTGCAATGTGCATGAAGAGGACATTTTGGCTACTGAAAATTGTGCTGGTTTATCGAGGGTGCTGGATTATAAAGTGCCGGATTAGAGAGGGACGACTGTATCATACAAAGTGACAAGCAAGGACGTGGCCATCATACACCAGAAACTTGCAGAAAGTCACATATCCAACAGATAGAGAAGTGAACAGCAATCTGATACAGCCCACACAGGACAAAGCGGACCTGATACTCGTCCCAGGATCGCAAGTGGCAAACCCTTTTCAATGCATAACATGCAGGTGTACGTTAGACGCATGAACATCTGACCGTGTCGCCAGCATACAATGTCATCACATGTTTACCCCACAAGTTACACACATGCACAGTAGAAGCACAATGAAAGCAATGGAAAAGTACGATGTGGTTGCTGAAGCATCTTCACACTTCAAATTCAGACTTCAATGTGGTCGTCACGGGATGATATACCTGCAAGATACAAGTGATGAAGAAAGAAAGCAGAAGGTCGTGAGGTAGGCTATGAGACACCACAAACGGTTCACCTACATGTCTGTTCAGGGCTAGTGGCAGTAGTGCACTCACACGGAGAATTGTCATAATCGAGCATTTCCCAAACTGAGAAGTGCAATGAAATCCACTTGCATGCACAGGAGCAATTTTGCAATATTATGATGCGCAATTCGACACGATCTGCGATGCTGCGTGCGATGTGCCCTGCTGTCATGATAGTGACAGTCACCGCGGTATGTTTTGTCAACGTCGCCCATGCACTCTTCTGTCAAGTCCCAAGTGCTCACATACTTGGCAATGTTTTGCAGTGATTAACTTTTATCCTAGTTATGTCACGGGTAACTTTAATGAAGTACCCGCAGGCCGTGTCGATCTGCACATCTTCCACTCTCTCATGTACTTGGCCTGCTTTGTCTGTGTATCCATTTCATGTGCGATCCACAAAATCGACTAGACAGTGGGTGCAATACGCTCTCTACCTGAAGACGTTCTTCTGGCGACATCTCGCCATGTACTTGGCCTAGCTTTGTCTGTGTATCCATTTCATGTTCGATCAACAAAATCTCAAAGCACTACAGAGACTAGACAGTGGGTGCAATACGCTCTCTATCTGAAGACGTGAACCATTACATTTTTTGGAAAAGTTATACGTACACCTGAAACGTAATGAAGTACAGGAATAGAGAGAGTGACTACAATACGCTCTCGACCTGACATAGTGATAACGTGAGTACAAGACACTCTCCACCTGATAACGTGTTAGAAGGTAACATGTCTACAGTCCCACCGTACCCTTCCGACACGACTGTGGACCATTAAATTTTTTTGAGAAGTTATACGGACACCTTAAACGTAATGAAGTACAGGAATAGAGAGAGTGACTACAATACGCTCTCCACCTGATAACGTGTTAGTAGAAGGTAACAGGTCTACAGTCCCACCGTACCCTTCATCATTCCTCATTCACCATCGCGCGATACCCTGGCACACACTGGCAACATATCAATGGGGTGCCTTACCGTCGTCTAGAGGAGACGTCTTCGCGGCAATATTTTCCCTCCTGCGCATTCAGTCGCCGACGCGACAGCGTTCACGGGGCCGTTCCAGTTGCGGAAGACATTCGATTCATCGGGCCAATTCAGAAACAGGGCCGTGGACACACAGGGGGCAGAGGAGAGACATTGTTAGTGGACAAGAAATATGCAGTGGCAAGTGGCGAGTGCCGCATGGGTGTCAAGTTGTCATGCACAATTCAGCTATTACTTACGGTCCAGCTAGTCCTGCCATTGCTCGCTCGTCCTGGTTCCTCCTCGTTCGTCTTCCTGCACGTCTGCACTTCTCCTTCCCCACCGGCACCGTTGGCTTTGCGGTACGGGAGTGCCGGAAGGAATTCCCACCATGTATCCATGTACATGAAGTCCCACCATGACTCTCCATGTACATGTCCACGGCCACGTCAGCAGTTTGTATAGTACCGGAAGGAGTTCCCACGATGTCTCCAAAGGCCTAGAGCGGACGTCTTTGCAGCAATTCTTTTCGCCCTGCGCATTCAGTTCGCCAACGATGTCTCCAAAGGCAAAGGCCTAGAGGCTACTTGTAGTAGAGGGGTCGTCTTTGCAGCAATTCTTTTCACCCTAGTACCCTGCACATTCACTCCGCCGACACGACAGCGTTTACGGGGCCGTTCCAGGTGCAAAAGGTCCACGTCAGCAGTTCTCAACTATTTCGCGTACGGGATAGTCGCCGCGACAGCGTTTAAGGGGTCGTTCCAGGTGCAAAAGGTATCCATCAATGGCACTTTGCAGTATGGGGTACGGAAAAGGGGCCTCCTCGTTCGACTTCGTCGACTTCTGCAGTTCTCCTTCCCGTCAGGGGTACCGAAAGGGGCCTCCTCGCAGTTGTCCTTGCCGTCAGGTTCACGTCATTCAGTTCTCAACTATTTCGCGTACGGGATAGTCGTCTTTGTCGTACGCGACATCGGCGTTTACCGAGTGGCATTGGCACAAAGCAGACCGTTGACGGGGTCACGTGTCAAAAAAGTATCAACAACGTGTCGACTACGTGTCGACCATGTGTATAGCGGTACACTCAGCGGTACACTAATTCTCGTGCCATTCTCGTGTCACAAAACTGGAACATCGAGTACCAGTATGGAAAGGCTTCAGACAGGAAGCCTTTCCAATTCATTTATTTATATGGGTCGCATTTCTCTGGCCAGGACTGGCAATGTACATGTAGTTTGAACTGTGAGTGTTACCATCAGACCCATTGCACTTTGAGGGGAAACAGAATAATAATGCATATACGAGCAGTATGTGATAGTAGTGCATGATTGACAAAAAGCAACAAGCGGTCATCCCAACTTTACAGAAACATGTAACTACATAGGATCTCATCCAATATCACCTAACCCGCATCTATAATAAGCGTTCTCGGAAACCAACTGAAATCGGCCCAGCAGGGTCAGATTCCCAACATATAAGTTACCAGCACTGTTGCAGTATCCAAGAGGAAAAAGTCAACTTTACCCAAGGCTACCGCATGGCAGTGGCCGGTTATCCAGTGCCAGCATTGACAAAGTTATCTCCAGGGAAGCAAATATCAACAAGGAAAGGTCTGGTGATAATCAGATATGCTCGCAAACGGTTGTTAGACCATGCTAGTGCACACTACGCACTGCAGTATATCACTGGCCAGTGAACTATTGTTGCCCATCGTCACATCCAACTCCCGAGCGTGCTGTCCAGTGTTGGGTAGTTAAAACAAATCAATGGCAGCGAACTTCAATGATCAGCTCTGTACCAACATTGCATGACATCACGAGTTGCACACCTGTGAATATTGCAAAGGCCAAAATTAAATGATGATAGGTTTTGACTGTCTGGCCCAGCATGAATGGCGAAATAAGATCTCATGCTAGCAAGAAAGGCTAGTACACAACACTTTGATAGCTGTCCAGCAAAAAAAGCGTGCCATCCAATTCTACCGCTTCCCCTATAGCTTTAAAAAGGAAAAGAAAAAAGAGCCGGAAAAAGAAAAATATAATCATAATTTATAAAACAACGGGTATGGCAGTGCACTGCAAAAGTGACACATGACGTCATGAGGTTGATTATCAGGGGGGGAAACACAGCACACAGCGATGTACAACAAAGAGAAAGCGACCAGCATCAAGCGGCACACAGCAAAGAGCATACTATGAGCAAAGGGCACACATCACGGCAAACTACAGCAGCGTATTTGTACAAGCATAGCCTAGCATTGGCTGGAGAGAAACCAGTACCAACAAGCCAAAAAAAAAAGAGAGAGACAGTGCGCCCCAGAGGGAGACAGAATTATATAAAATATACGTTCACGCCGCCGCCGCCACGAACATATAATTACATCTGTATAGAAGATACACATCAGGCACATCTCTAGAAGCAACAGATACCGGGCCAAAGAAGCATGCACAAGCAAACTCACATGAACAGACGCACGCATCCGCTACCTCGCGCGCAGAGGCCCTGGCACACACGCACAACTACCAGCCCACATTCACGAAGGGGAGAAGAAACACAGAACTCGGTTAGGGGATATGGACAGTGGGGCAACTACTGAATCTGCATCTCAACAAATCAAAACAACAGCTAGAGACAAACACATCAAACTCAGCTGTCCATATCTTCATCTTCATCATCATCTAAGTCACCAAGGTCTAAGTCGCCAATATCCTCGTCGCCAAAGAGATCTTCATCGACAACGACAGCATCTGCTGCTGCCGCCGCCGCCGCCGCTGCTGCTGCGGAGTCTCCATTGTCGAGAGGTTTGACAGGCGCCGGAGTATCTGCTACGGCACCAATGTTCGTCAGATCATACGATGGGCCCTCGCTAACTGCCGACGCGGCTCCTGCGGCTGCGCATGCACCGCTGGCCTCTTCGTCATTGTCGTCATCGTTTTCCCTCCGGCGAGTGTAGACTTCCTCAGCACCGTCGTCATCGCCACCTACAAGTTCCGGGTTGAACATGAACATTTCTCGACCGCTCACGCCAAGAGCTCTTCCAGCCTTGAAGTCGGACTTCTTCTTGGCAAGCTCCTTCGCCAGAGTGATCTTCTTCTCGGCGAGCTTGCGCTTCTTCCATTCCATGAAGGTATCCAGCGTGATCTTAGTCAAGTTGGAGCCCAGCTGCGACCGTTCCGTCTCTACGAGCTCCTCGATAGTGATCTGATCCTGCTTCGCTGCTTTCTTCTGGTCTTTCTTCAGCACAAAGCCAGGCGGCAGCGCGTGACGATAGTGGCATTTTTCTCCGCCACCCGGGCACGACCAGAACCAGCCGTAAAGGTTCTTGTCGATGGCGTCAAGGAAGTGCTTGCAGACAATGTCGGTGGGCTTCGGGCCGTCCTTGCCGTGCTTCTTACTGACCACCTCCTCTAGTTTCTCCTGGTCCCACTTGTCCATCGTGTCATTCTCCAGTTCACCACGCTCATCCACATACAGGCTGCGTTTCTCACCTCGGCGCTCCACAGACGGGTCGTGCGAGAACTTGCATTTGTCGCCCTTCTTGCACGTGCCCTGCTTGAAGAATGCACAAAGCACGGATTTAGGATCTGCACCAGCAGAAATCTTCTGCGACTGAACTGGCTTGAACAGTGAGGCCTCCTCAGCTTTCTTCTTTTCCAGCTCCTTCTTCTTTTCTCTCTTCTCGCGCTCATCCTGCTCCCTCTTCGCAGTTCCCTGATTTCCATACTTCACTTGCGAAGTTACATTCTTGATGAAGTCCTGTTGCTTTTTGCCTTTCTTGTTCTTGAGACCGAATGTCTTGTCCTCGACAACTTTCTCTTTCTTTTTCTCAACAGTTTTCTTGCTGGGGCCACCGGCCCCCTTCTTAGGAGGCATGCTGTTCCTCACCAAAGTAATACTATCCTGAACGAGTAATTGAAAGAATCACAGTGACGGAACGACTCCTCTCTGAACTCTCCCCAAAGACAGGCTCGTGAGCTGAAAAAGTATCTGAACTGAAATCAACAAACACTTGACAAAAACAAAACACACAGCTTTTTTTCTCATTCTCAAGGTAAAAAAAGATTCCTTTCGTCACGCAGAGAAATCTTACCTGCATGCATGCGCGTACCCGCGGGCCGCGGCCCGGTATGCCAGTGCTGCACTGCGTAGTGGCTAGTGCATGCAGTCTACTGTCTAGCGCACTTAGCGGAACTTTAGCACGCCATTTCGCTAGGATGTGTGCATGGGCATTGCCATGGGGATCCCCGCGTTTCTCCTTGAAAAATTGGCGCGCTATCCAGGAAAATATTTTCGTGTCAGAAAATGTATTTTCGCGAATAGAATAATAATAATAATTATTATTATTATTGTTTCTGGATTGACCCAGGCCAGCAAGCTCAGGGCTAGGAGGTATTTTACTACTCCTTGGTTTGAAGTAACAGTTCATGAACGTCTCATATCAGGTCTGTCGTCGTTTTATTTACTGATATGAGAGCACAGGCGACCCCACGCCGGTAGTCTTTTGAAATATTGCACTCTGAGTGCAGCATTGTGACGATTCTGCAGTGCAGGTGACACTTCAGCAACGCAGCGACATGTCTAGTATTTTCGCCAGTGGGTGCGATGAATTGAAGGTGTGGTCCTTGTCTAACATATCCAACAGTTTGTCGTCAGTGAAAACCAAACATCAAATTTCTGATTTGATCTGGCTGTCTGGAGGTGAGGCGTCATACGAATGTCTACAACATGCCAGCATGCACATGCACTTTTGAAGTAGACAAAGTGTCTAGGGTACTGCTGCACATGCTAGTAGTGCTATGGCAGAACCCACCATAGGCAAAATGTCCAGGGTAGACCTACATGCTGCACATAGTGCTGTATGCCCTAGCTAAGGCAGAGCCCACCGTAGACAAAGTGTCTGGGGTACATGCTGCACATAGTGCTCTATGCCCTAGCTAAGGCAAAGCCCACTGTAGACAAAGTGTCTAGGGTACATGCCGCACATAGTGCTGGGGCTGAACCCACTATAGACAAAGTGTCCAGGGTATATGCTGCACATAGTGCTCTATGCCCTAGCTAAGGCAGAGCCCACCGTAGACAAAGTGTCTAGGGTACATGCCGCACATAGTGCTGGGGCTGAACCCACTATAGACAAAGTGTCCAGGGTATATGCTGCACATAGTGCTCTATGCCCTAGCTAAGGCAGAGCCCACCATAGACAAAGTGTCTAGGGTACATGCCGCACATAGTGCTGGGGCTGAACCCACGATAGACAAAGTGTTCAGGGTATATGCTGCACATAGTCTGTCCCCGGGGAAAATTGCGATTCCGCGGCCGCGTTTTTTTCCGCGTTTTTTGCGATTTTTTAAAAGACCGCGTTTTCCGCAATTTTCCCGCGTTTTTTGAACTTTTTTGTTGCACCACACGCACACACAGTGCACTGTTCGGTCAGCAACGTCTCATCGTGGCGGCTTTTTACTCAATATGACCAGTGCTGACACCAGAGACTTGTAACTGATTGATTTCACTACATACTCACTGAAAATTGCCGCACATCAATATTATTCACCGCATATTTACCGCATATTTACCGCAAATTCACCGCAAATTATGCCATATTATGCCGCGTTTTCCCCCGCGTTTTTTGCGATTTTTTTCCGCAATTTTCCCCGGGGACAGCATAGTGCTCTAATAAAGCCTCTATGTCCTAGCTAAAGCAGAGCCCACCGTAAACAAAGTGTCCAGGGGCGGCTCCAGGAGGGGTTCCAGGGGTTCTCCGGAACCCCCTAAATTGCGTAAATGTACTAATGGCAACCATATGCATGTCCATTGTATGTGTATGAGCTATTCAGTTTTGACTATACTGGAAACCCCCCCTGTAGAGATCGCTGGATCCGCCGCTGGGTACCTACTGCACATAGTGCTCTATGCCCTAGCTAAGGCAGAGACCACCACACTACGGCAAACAACAGAGACCAAAATAATAACCTTTCATGCATCCCTCTGAGTTGCGTGTTCAGAAGCTCTTACCAGAGTGTGATCAGGTCCAGCTGTTCGCTTGCTGTATGGGATAATGATTGTGCAGGCGTGGTGTTCCTTTCAAGGTCGTCTAATTATACGCTGGGGCTGGGATACCGGCATACCAACATAGGATGTAGGTCCTGGCCAAATGGCTGGGCTAGTACTCTAGGGACAGCTGTGGAAGGGCGAGACGGTGCTAGCGTGGGCGGCACTCCTGGAGATAGCAAGCTCGACGGCGGGTATTTTGTTCATATCTGTGCTGTAATACGGGGTATAGGACGTGTGCGTGGGTATGTGTACATGTGCGTGTGTGCATGTGTGTGTGTAAGCTCACGTGTACATGTTTTTAAGTGTGTTGTGTGTATGTTCACGTGTCCAATGTCTTGTTTTTAAGTGTGTTGTTTGTATAATGTGTGTGTGTGCTCACGCGTGTGTGCATACGGGCTAGAGCACGGGCCTTGGAAAGCAGACGTCTAGCACGCAGAGACACTGGAGAGAGAGAGAGAGAGAGAGAGAGAGAGAGAGAGAGAGAGAGAGAGAGAGAGAGAGAGAGAGAGAGAGAGAGAAGCCCCTATAGTTTCTATTCCTCTCACTTCACTTGCACAGGTCACCACATTGTCCACTGTGAAGCGGAGACGGGCCATCTGAGCTGTGGCAAGTTCTCAAGTGGCTCTGGCTTAAGCAGCAGCACCAAAACATTCTCCAGCCTGCCGGTAAGGGCGCGTTCAGACTGGCGTGAATAGCCGCCGGAAAGCTGCAGCGTGATCCCGGGAATCGCAATCACACTGCACGTGTATCCCGCTGGAATGGCCAGTACATGTGAAGCTTCGACATTTGAAAAATTTGAGTTGACTCAGTTTGAGTTGGATATCAAAATAAACTAATTCAGTCTGTTGAGATACTGGATCATTGTGCTTTTGCTTGTGCTTGTCGACGGAAAGAATACTATGTCCGGAGTGTTTGGTGCTTGGGTGGCATTCATCCGCTCCGCGATCAGAGTATGCTTCTCGTTCGCAGTTACGTTTTGCCTGCAGAGCGGCCCGCAAAAATCACCACGTACAGCTCCATGAACTCCCTCTCCATTGCTGAGTCGAACAAAGATTTCGGCATGATGGGAGAAGTTGGCAGTCTAGAAGTCAAAACTCAAAAGCATGCAGCCAGACTGCAAGAGTAGAGGCTGAAATAAAACGAAAAGACGGAACATGTGCTGCAAGGATATCAAAAGCGCTCCGCGTTCCGCCGGAATCTGCATTCCACTGGCCTGCAGAGTGGTGGGAAACCTTTTCCGTGTTTACGCTGGCGGGAACGTCACGTGAGCGATTCACCTTGACAACTTTCACATTCCGCTTGTTTTTTTACGCCAGTCTGAACGCGCCCTAAGAAGAGACTGCGTTCCAGTGGGGTGCACTGCGAGGGGATTTCCCTGTTCCCATGTACGGTTGTGCTTCTGCATTTTGTTTTCCAGTGGGGTGGTGCACTGCGAGGGAATTTCCCTGTTCCCATGTACGGTTGTGCTTCTGCATTTTGTTTTCCAGTGGGGTGGTGCACTGCGAGGGGATTTCCCTGTTCCTATGTACGGTTGTGCTTCTGCATTTTGTTTTCCAGTGGGGTGGTGCACTGCGAGGGGATTCCCCTGTTCCCATGTACGGTTGTGCTTCTGCATTTTGCTTTCCAGTGGGGTGGTGCACTGCGAGGGGATTCCCCTGTTCCCATGTACGGTTGTGCTGCTGCATTTTGTTTTCCAGTGGGATGGTGCACTGCGAGGGGATTCCCCTGTTCCCATGTACGGTTGTACTGCTGCATTTTGTTTTCCAGTGGGATGGTGCACTGCGAGGGGATT